>NW_027127400.1:0-13802 GCF_037325665.1 Littorina saxatilis
GGGGTGAGGCTGTGGTGGTGTTTTTAGTAAGGTTGTTTAATGTCTTGTTTGATAGTGGTTTTTACCCGGACAACTGGAAGGAATCAATAATCTTGCCTCTGTTTAAGAAAGGTCAGATAAATGACACCAATAACTACAGGGGAATATCACTGTGTGATGTCAGCAGTAAATTATATAGCTCCATAATTAATAACAGATTGCAGGAATGGATTAGCATAAATGATATTACTGGTGAACATCAAGCTGGATTTAAAAAAGATCATTCAACAGTTGACCATATCTTTACACTCCTGGCGGCCATTCAGAAACAGTTTACAAATAACAGAAAATTGTATGTCGCATTTGTTGACTTTGAGAAGGCATTCGATTCGATTTCTAGGAAACTTCTGTGGCCTGTACTTATGAAAAACGGTATTAGAGGAAAATTGCATCGTTGTGTGAAAAGCATGTATTTGGATGTGAAAGCTAAAATAAGATGTGGCGCTAAATTTACTGATGTAATCAATTGTACATATGGGGTAAAACAAGGTGATGTATGTAGCCCAGTGTTGTTTTCGTTGTTCATTAATGAATTAGCTTTGGAAGTAATGGAAAATGGAAAACATGGTGTGACATTTGATTTTGTTGAATTTTTCATATTGCTTTTTGCTGATGACATTGTATTGCTCTCCACAACTGTTGTTGGCCTGCAAAGACAGCTAAATAATATGTACAATGCAGCTTCTCGATTGGAGTTGAAAGTTAACATGAACAAAACTAATATTATTGTTTTCCGTAAAGGAGGATATTTAGCTAGTTGTGAAAAATGGAATTATGGTGCAGATAGAGTTGTTGTTGTTAACGCTTATAAGTATTTAGGAATATTTTTTTCCACGAGACTCAGTTTTAATGTTTCCTGTCAAGAGTTGGTGAGTAGGGGTAAACGGGCAGTGTTTGGTATACTCCGTGTGTTGCACAAGCTAGAGAGTAGTTCTTACACATTGTTTACAAAATTGTTTGATTCTCAAGTCCAACCGATTGTGCAATATGGTGCTGAGATTTGGGCTTTCCAAAAAGGTACTGAAATAGAAAAACTACACTTATTCGCCATGAAACGATTCCTACATGTAGACATGAGAACACCAAACGACCTTGTGTATGGTGAATTGGGAAGATTCCCAATATATCTAAACTCATATGTAAAGTGCATTACATATTGGCTAAAACTAACAAGAATGGATAATTCTAAGATCCCATGTAAAGCATACAAAGTTCTCTATAATTTAGATTGTAATGGCAAGATTACATGGGCGACGGATGTTCGAAAGTGTTTGTTCTCTCATGGGTTTGCAGATGTATGGTACAACCAAGGGGTGGACAGTATTGGTGGTTTTCTAAAATGTTTCAGACAGCGATTGATAGATTGCAGATGGCAAGACTGGAACGACCAATGCAAAGCAGTGATCGATTTTCTACATACAGATTGTTTAAGACCACAAGCAGTACTGAAGCGTATATAGATATGGAAATGAACAGCTATGTGAAAAGTGCATTAACTAAATTCAGGTTCGGTGTATCGGATCTTGCTGTACACAGGTGTAGGTATAGTGTACGGAGTGAGGAAGATTTGTTGTGTCGTCTGTGTAAATTGGCTGAAGAAAATGAAATACATTTTATGTTCTGCTGTCCTGCACTACGTGACCTAAGAGTATTATTGATAAAGCCAAAATATTATAACCATCCATGTATGTACCGATATACTTTGCTTATGTCTACTGGAAATGTCAGTCAAATATCCAAATTAGCACAATATATTTATCAGGGAATGAAAAGATTAATCACTGTGACATGATCTATGTACACATGTATTACTGTTTGATGTATACAAATTTGGGTCATTTATGAAACACAATATTTGCTATGATTATGTTGTATATGGACGCATACCCTTCAGAAGGGGCTCTGGCCTAAAACTGAATAAACTTTCGTATTCGTATTCGTATTCGTATTCTCTCTCTCTCTTTTTTTCTCTCACTCTCTCCCCCTCATAACTCGATCAAATATTGCTTACATATTATGACGAAGCGTAATTTAAATTTGTTGTCTCTCTTTATTTCTTTATTTTTTTCTCTCTCTGTCTCTCGTTTTGGGTGTTGGGGACTATTTAGGTCCAAAAAAACGATAAATGACCCGAGTATCAATACTGCCGTTAGCAATGTTGTTTACGACTAGAATTCATTTCTGCCTTCTGAAAAATCTCCAACCAAAATTACTTTTCCACAACCCCAAGTCTATTTCACGAAACTGTACACGAGACACAGACTTTCTTTCTTTACGTGTTAGTAACGCTTCGGTGGTTGCCTGTGTATTCACCTGCCCGTCGTATGTCAGTCTCACCTGAATTACTTACCTGCCATTCGATACCTGTGGAAGCGTCTTGATCCTCCAACAGCGTCTCCCTCCAGCCCCCTGCCCCCCTCCTTTTACACCGCCTCGCTTTTGACACTTAAAAACTTCCTCTCCCTTTTCCTCTTTGCACCTTATGCACGCCCCCCCCCCCCCCTTCCCACCGCCACACCCCCCCCCCTTCTTTCAGCGTGTGAGAACAGGTACCGCTTATTGCCAGAAACAGAACAAGGAGTCTTATTTTAAAAAAGAGGATCAGGTTATCTGTTTTCATTCCAATGGCGGATTAGGGTCATTCGCTTGGAGTGAGTGGTGGTTTGTTGTGGTATGGATAGGTAAAGTAAACAAAATAAACAAGTCGCGTAAGGCGAAAATACAATATTTAGTCAAGTAGCTGTCGAACTCACAGAATGAAACTGAACGCAATGCCATTTTTCAGCAAGACCGTATACTCATAGCATCGTCAGTCCACCGTTCAGGCAGTGAAATTGACAAGAAGAGCGGTTTAGTAGTTGCGCTGAGAAGGATAGCACGCTTTTCTATACCTCTCTTCGTTTTAACTTTCTGAGCGTGTTTTTAATCCAAACATATCATATCTATATGTTTTTGGAATCAGGAGCCGACAAGGAATAAGATGAAAGTGTTTTTAAATTGATTTGGAAAATTTAATTTTGATAATAATTTTTATATATTTAATTTTCAGAGCTTGTTTTTAATTCAAATATAACATATTTATATGTTTTTGGAATCAGCAAATGATGGAGAATAAGATAAACGTAAATTTGGATCGTTTTATAAATTTTTATTTTTTTTTACAATTTTCAGATTTTTAATGACCAAAGTCATTAATTAATTTTTAAGCCACCAAGCTGAAATGCAATAGCGAAGTCCGGGCTTCGTCGAAGATTACTTGACCAAAATTTCAACCAATTTGGTTGAAAAATGAGGGCGTGACAGTGCCGCCTCAACTTTCACGAAAAGCCGGATATGACGTCATCAAAGACATTTATCGAAAAAAGGAGAAAAACGTTCGGGGATATCAATCCCAGGAACTCTCATGTAAAATTTCATGAAGATCGGCCCAGTAGTTTGGTCTGAATCGCTCTACACGCACGCACGCACGCACGCACGCACGCACGCACACACACACACACACACACACACACACACACATACACCACGACCCTCGTTTCGATTCCCCCTCGATGTTAAAATATTTAGTCAAAACTTGACTAAATATAAAAAGGAAAAGGGTTGTGGTTTTAGAGAGAGAGAGAGAGAGAGAGAGAGAGAGAGAGAGAGAGAGAGAGAGAGAGAGAGAGAGAGAGAGAGAGAGAGAGAGACTCAGACTCAGACTCAGACTCAGACTCAGAACTTTATTACAAAAGGATAAAGGTTTTAGGCAAAGCCTATTCTTCCAACCTGTCCTTTATACAACACATAAAGACAGACGCACATTACAAATATAAATTCAATCATATAAAATACAGAAATACATTGTACAGAATGCAACACAATGTGCATTTAAGGAATTGCATAAGGAGAACTCAAAAAATTACAAAATTACATTGACATAGTTATACCTTTCATTTGGGAATAAGTTGCTCCGATCAGCTACACATCCGTTAACATTAGTACAAAATGTTTAACAAAATAACAATCGAACAAGACATTTCATTCACGAATGATGTGTGAACGTGACTGTCTCTTAAACATTTTCACTGAAGTTGCATTTCTTATCTGTTGGGGTAAGGAGTTCCAGAGAAACGCTCCCGAGAAGGCTAAGCTCGATTTGTAGAGGTCTATGCGAGGTATAGGAGGGATGATTTTTTGGGACCCATATCTTTTTGTGGCATGTTTGAAATGTGATTGCAAATATTTAGGACAGTCGTCATTTAGAATTTTATACATGAACACAGCCTTGTTTAAGAGAGAGAGAGAGAGAGAGAGAGAGAGTGAGAGAGAGAGAGAGAGAGAGAGGGAGAGAGAGGGGGGAGGGAGGGGAGAGAGAGAGTAACAGAGAGAGCGAGATAGGGGGGGGAGAGAGAGAGAGAGAAAAAAGAGAGAGAGGAGAGAGACAGAGAGAGAGAGAGAGAGACAGAGAGAGAGGGAGAGAGAGAGAGAGCGAGCGAGAGAGAGAGAGAGAGAGAGAGCGAGACAGACAGACAGACAGTGACAGAGAGAGCGAGAGAGAGAGAGAGAGAGAGAGACAGATACAGAGAGACTGAGGGAGAGAGAGACAGAGACACAGAGAGAGACACAGAGAGCGAGACAGAGACACAGACAGAGACAGAGAGAGAGAGACAGAGAGAGAGAGCGAGACAGAGAGAGAGAGCGAGACAGAGAGAAAGACAGAGAGAGAGAGAGCGCGAGACAGACAGACAGACAGTGACAGAGAGAGAGAGACAGAGACAGAGAGAGACAGAGACAGAGACAGGGAGACAGAGAGACAGAGAGAGACAGACAGACAGAGAGAGACAGAGAGAGACAGACAGTGACAGAGAGAGACAGAGAGAGAGACAGACAGTGACAGACAGAGAGAGACAGAGAGAGACAGAGAGAGAGACAGACAGTGACAGACAGAGACAGAGAGAGACAGAGAGAGACAGAGAGACAGAGAGAGAGAGACAGACAGAGTCGGAGTCGGACATTTTATTTGTTAGGCCTCCGGCCCATAACAAGACTTGTGACACATAATACAAGCGAACAATGTTTAAAAGAAGCAGAAAAAGCAACCTTATGGACCTGCATCTTGCAACTGTGCATTTTCCAGAGAATCAGTGCGAAATCGTAGAGCTTTGTAAATATACGTTGCTAACTGTCTTACCACTTGGCCATTTGTAGAGGATAGTAATTGGCACATTCTAAACATGGATGGGTTCCGATAATACTTTGAGGCTATTAATTCAACTCTGATCTCATTATATGCGGGACAAACAAGTAAAAAATGAACTTCCGTCTCAAGTGTATCATCTGAGCACAAAGGGCAAAGTCTGTCTACGTTATTCACATTGGGTTTATACTGTAAATAGTGGTTATTTAAGGGTGACATACCAAATCTGAAACGTGCTAACATTCTCCTCAAATGAATTTTTTTTTATCTGATACAAATAACCACTCATACACAAGGACTGCTTAAATAACGAATACACATGATAAAACACGTGTGATTCAAGGGAACTATGCCAATCCTGTCTAAAGCAATCAACAAGTCTTTGGCGAAATTCTCTTACAAACGTGGAAATATCACCAACACCTTGTGCTTCCCACACTTCACCAAATCCATACTTGTACAAAACATTACGAACGTTACAAGCCCATGTCGTGTAATTTTGCCTTTGTATAGACAATAACATATTATACACTTTCTTGGGGTACCTGTTGCCATCCATCCGAGTTAATCGAAGCCAAAACTTCATACCCTTTATTTGCGTTACCACAAATAGAGGATAACGTCCTGTTTCACCGTAAACTATATGCCTTGGTGACTTCGAATGGACACCGACAAACCTTTTAATGGCAGACAAATGTACTCTTTCAGACAGAGACAGAGAGAGACAGAGAGACAGAGAGAGAGAGAGAGAGAGAGAGAGAGAGAGAGAGAGAGACAGAGACAGAGAGACAGACAGACAGAGAGACAGAGACAGAGAGAGAGAGAGAGACAGACAGACAGACAGACAGACAGACAGAGACAGAGAGAGGCAGAGAGACAGAGACAGAGAGACAGAGAAAGACAGAATAAGAGCAAAATTAAACAACACAGAACAATAAACAATTACCGCAGCCCAACGCGGTGGATTTTATGGAAATATGTCGATGGACAATGACCTACACTTCTCCGTAATTGCAATAGATTCCAGAGCCCCCTTGTTATAACACAAATGAAGAAAAACTTCGGTCAACAAGAGTTCGTATAGTTCTCTTTTTGATCACAGGACAATGCACACATACTTTCTTTGTTACCCTCTCCATTTGAAACTGATTAGATTGTGTCAGCGAGTGCGTCAAACTTCCTCACACATCGATGAATTGGTATGAGGTGAAGAGGTGAAGAGTGTAAGAGGGAATGGGGAGGGGGGAGGAAGAGGAAGCGAGGTAGAGAGAGGGGAGAGTAAGAGAGAGAGAGAGGGAGAGAGAACGTTTGTGTGGGTGAGTGGGGATGTGTGGGTTTGTGTGGGTGGGTGGTGGAGTTCATGATTGTGTGCAAACAAGAAACAGGTGTACGGAGCATTTTAGAGTGGGATCATGAAAACACAAGGGTGGCACCCCGTTCCCCCTTCCTCCCGCTTTCTTGTAGGATCAGGCTGGTTCTAGAATAAAGCAGATGAGTTGAAATTATGGCACCATTGATTTAAAAAAAACACATCTCAATTCTATATCTGTCTGTCTGTCAGTCCGTATGTCGGTCTTTTTGTCTTTTTGTCTTTTTGTCTGTCCGTCCGTCTGTCCGTCTGTCTGTCTGTCTGTCTGTCTGTCTGTCTGTCTGTCTGTCTGTCTGTCTGTCTGTCTGTCTGTCTGTCTGTACACGTCTGCATGTAGGTATGTATGTCTGTCTTTCTGTTTCTCATTGGCAAGATTAACCGACAACTTGTAAATTCAGTTGAGCATATGACTGCATGACTGCATGACTGCATAACTGCATTTGGTACGTCGCTAAGTGGAAGCATGGTCTCATCCCATTATAAAAGCCTGACCAGATCTGAGATGGTGAGCCGAGCAGTCAAATCACACAAAAATATACATCATATTTTGTTAAAAAAAATGGTGAAATATCAACAGGTAGTCGTTGTTTTTTCTTCCCAACATAATGTGAATTTTCTGTGTTGATAATTATCGACGTGAGCATAGAATCTAAACCATAACTCATTTCCGCGACACGTTTAGCATTTTAGCCCAGGTTCCGTTTGACATTTTTGGTGAAGACCAAGTTTGGTAAACAAGCAGCGACTGGTCACGGTTTTCATGCACCCAGACCAATTACTGGCTATTTTGGAGTCGCAACCTGATCTTTTTCGGTGTGTGCTAATGATGTGTCAACAGAAGGACATTGATACTTGCCGTACTTTTCCTGCGGTTGTGAATGTTGGGAATTTAAGAGGCTGCTGATATAATTGTGATAAAGGCTCGCGTGCATGTGTTTGTGTGTGTGTGTGTGTGTGTGTGTGTGTGTATGTGTGCGTTTGGCGGCAACTTTACATGGGTTTCTCAATACCGTCTGCACAAAATGCTTAAGCCAGAGGGTGGGGGGGAGGGTTACAACCTGGGGTCCAGGGGTAGATCCCTTGTGGGGTACATGGGCAAGGCCCCGTCGGGTGGTCTGGGGGGCTTCGCCCCCCAGAAGCTGAAGAGTTTTAGCTATTTTATGAACAATTTATGGCTTATCCTTGATTTTAAACATGATCAACTGGTGTCAGCAGCCACTCATTATTTCTTTTAAAGTTAGTGTTATTTTTATTTTTGACAGCCGGGGGGGGGGGGGTGTTCCGGAACCCCTGTAACACCCCCCCCCCCCCTAATCCGCCCCTGAAAATGGTATGCGAGTGTTGTCATTTCTTCGAACCTGACGAGTCATTTATAAACAAAAACGAAAAAACATGGTTCTGAAAATAACTTTACCGAGGATTCCTGCGTCAACCCACCAGCCCCATCAGGAATGCAATGAAAAAGAAAATTCACAATATTTGCAGCAGTGAGCAAATCAGTGAAAGCGACGAAAAAAACTCGACTGCGTAAAACACAGTCAAATAATTCCAACCCCAATGTGTTCCCCGCACACTCGAGTGGCGATCCAGAAAACAGAAAATAGAAACAAATCGACCATAAATGTTATTGTTCCGGTCATGAAGTTCTTTCTTTGAAGAAATCTCAAAAACTCCGGCCATCAAATCAGTCCGTCTAATTTCATTTGAAATACGACACGTATTTGCATAGACCGATTGTAGCGAACCTGGCGGCTTTGAACTGAACTGAAAAGGTTTCCGTGACAAATTTAATTTGCATTGCACAGATTTCCCTCACAAATTTGCATAAATGCCTACACCAAATGGTTTTATTGCAGATTGATTCGTCTCACTCCGCTGGAGGTGCGTGCAAAGGCATTTTGTGGCGGAATCTCACGCTGCGATATTGAGCGATCACCTTTCGTGGTGGTCGATGTATGGGTGTTTAATTAAATGTGATCGAACGAGTCTCAGCGAGCATTAATTGTGAGTTTAAAGGGGTTGTCCGTCGGCCAGATATTAAAGGCCCACTTCGCCTCCCGTAAACCATCACTGAGTTTCAAGGTGGACCTACGGGTAGAAATCGGACGCCTCGTTATGGCGCTAGGCCTCACTTTTAAAATCTAAATAATAAATTGACAGCTTGTCAGACAAACAATGTAAAAACAAAAGAATTCTTGATCATTAAAAAAGTCTGTACAGTTCGAAGTTTTAAAAGTTTGAAAATAGGGAACTTGGATGCGTGTCTAGCAAAGTGTGTGAATGAGTCGACTGGTGCATGCAACTTGCAGCTCTTTTGAATTGATGACAGGGACGTGGGGTACCGAAAACGATACAACTTTGGCTTTTTTTAAATGCTGGTCAACTGAGATTTCAACCATTTTATACTATTTGTTGCTGTGCCTGTGTGGATTGAGTATTGCGCGCATACACACGTTCTTCTGCGACAGGGATAATATCACATCAAACGAGCTGCATCTTACCATTGCTCAAGCAGACGGAGTTTCCGAAAACCGCTACAGTTTCTTTGAAGTCACCACCACTCAGTGTGTTTCACTAGCAGTCATTTGTTGTTGTATTTTTGATTCAGAGGTACACAATACCATGCTATTGCAGATACAGAATCGCATTAAAACCGAAAAAAGAAGGAAAGTGGGTCACACAGGGCCCCGATAGCTCGGGGGTTGAACTGTTTCATTTAACTCCATTTAATGATGTAAAATGCTATGGCAAACGTGTTCCATAACGTTGGTATTGCTGTTTTTATGAAAGATGCCATCGTTCTGTAAACCTCATGTGAAGCACAGTGGGGCTTTAAAGATCTACCGTCTTCTTGTGTAAACGACGTGATACCTGTCCAGGATTGTGTAAGGGATAACAGCATTTTTTCACTTGGACACATACCAAACATCAATCTCCGTGTGCAGAGGGGGACGTTTTGGTCAATTAATTTCTTGACGGACACTAGTAGCTAATTATGATTTTTGAAATGGACTTTAAAAGTGTTTTATAAAAGAGAACAAACCTACTCGTTTTGCCGCAGGTTATTTTGAGTGTTCGAACACTCTTGTTGAAGTCTTCTATTTCTTTCAGTATTTGAATAAGGTAGGAAGTGGTGTAGAAATGGCTTCAGCAAATGTAAACAGCTGCAGGCGAAACAATAACAGTCAAAAGAATCTAGCCAGAGTAACCCTTTTATTTTATATTCGACTAACAATATTTCTATAAAATTCCGAAAGTGCATGCATCTTTCAGGCCTTTAAAAAGTGCGAGCGTATTCTAGTGACAAACAAACAAACACATACACGCATACACACACACACACACACACACACACACACACACACACACACACACACACACAAACCGTGGCACACACACACACACACACAAACCGTGGCGCACACACACACACACACACACACACACACACACACACACACACACACACACACACACACACACACACACATCCCTAGAAAGAATGTCACTGGAATTCAATTGAATTAACTACCAAATCACACTTTTAACCAGACGGATAATGAAACTCTTGTCTCCGATAGATTGACCAACATGCAGACGACAACAAATGTCAATGTAGCAGACTGTAATACTAAAAATTAAACGTTTCACAGATTGTGAACCAGACTATGTCTGAAGATTATGCTGAAGAAAGATCATTTATAGTTATACTTCCGCTGACTGACAATTAACTCGTGGACTAACAGATACACAGACAGACTACAACAAGCCAATGCAAAATACACTCATGAATACCAGGAAATTATCTAATAAACAAACTGAAGTAAGCGCTCTAAATGCATATACAGTGAAACCTGCCCTTGAGATCACCTGTCCATAAAGACCACCTGCCCATTGAGACCACCCCATAGGATCCCCCGACGGTTTTTACGACTATCTATATATATATACGACTTGTGTCTGTCTGTGTGTGTGTCTGTGTGTCTGTGTATTTGTGTATTCGCCATGCACGGCCAAAGTTCTCGATGAATCTGCTTCAAATTTGGTGGGCATATTCAGGTTGACCCGGTACAGGACACAACCTGGTCGATATTTCAACACGTGCTCTCAGCGCGCAGCGCTGAACCGATTTTGGTTCCACCTCAGCTATTTTGGTTCCACCTCAGCTACCCGGGCCCCCATACCGACACACCAAAGCCAAAGTTCTCGGTGGATCTTTTTCAAATTTGGACACCGTATTCAGCTACACCCCGGACACAATATCATCGATGAGATATTTCAACACGTGCTCTCAGCGCGCAGCGCTAAATCGATTTTGGTTTTTGTGTTCATTTCACCATTATAAGTAACTCTTCCTTATCTTCTCATATTCTCCAGGTTTTCAGCGTTTACCTCCCTTCCTTCGTAATGGTGCACTATAGTGTGAGTGGAGCGTCTTCGGATATTCCCGGCGTTCTGTTACTGTTACTATTTTTGACTCACATGCGAAGCAAAAGTGAGTCTATGTACTCACCCGAGTCGTCCGTCCGTCCGTTCGGACGTCCGTCCGGACGTCCGTCCGGACGTCCGTCCGTCCGTCCGGAAAACTTTAACGTTGGATATTTCTTGGACACTATTCAGTCTATCAGTACCAAATTTGGCAAGATGGTGTATGATGACAAGGCCCCAAAAAACATACATAGCATCTTGACCTTGCTTCAAGGTCAAGGTCGCAGGGGACATAAATGTTGCCTAAAAAACAGCTATTTTTCACATTTTTCCCATTTTCTCTGAAGTTTTTGAGATTGAATACCTCACCTATATATGATATATAGGGCAAAGTAAGCCCCATCTTTTGATACCAGTTTGGTTTACCTTGCTTTAAGGTCAAGGTCACAGGAGCTCTTCAAAGTTGGATTGTATACATATTTTGAAGTGACCTTGACCCTGAACTATGGAAGATAACTGTTTCAAACTTAAAAATTATGTGGGGCACATGTTATGCTTTCATCATGAGACACATTTGGTCACATATGATCAAGGTCAAGGTCACTTTGACCCTTATGAAATGTGACCAAAATAAGGTAGTGAACCACTAAAAGTGACCATATCTCATGGTAGAAAGAGCCAATAAGCACCATTGTACTTCCTATGTCTTGAATTAACAGCTTTGTGTTGCATGACCTTGGATGACCTTGACCTTGGGTCAAGGTCACATGTATTTTGGTAGGAAAAATGTGTAAAGCATGTGAGTCGTATGGGCTTTGCCCTTCTTGTTAGAAGGTCAACGCAGTGTCCAGAACGTAAATTGGACCCGTAAATTATCCTCACTGTAAAAGTGCAAAGGTCGAATCAATTTATAGCCACGCGAAAAATACACTGTCATCTATCTCTCTATAGATACGGCTTCTCTGTGTTTTTGTGTGTGTGTGTGTGTGTGTGTGTGTGTGTGTGTGTGTGTGTGTGTGTGTGTGTGTGTGTGTGTGTGTGTGTGTCTCTATGTGAGCAACACCTGTGCATTGTTCAGTTCTGTTTGTGATGTGGTCTGGCGGCTTTTGTGTAAATTTATGTACTGGCCTTCCTTTTAGAAGCCATAACTTGCTCAGTCCTGTTTGAGTGGAGTTCGCCTCCAAAGGTGATTAACACGGTTACATTCGTCGACAAGGATGGGACTCGATATGGTCAGGAATGGCATTATGGCCACTGAATCATGTTCGTGCTGTTCCCATTCCACGAATCTGGGAGGGACCTAAGCTTGGCGGGTCCATTGTTCGGACCCGGCGAAGCCGGCGTACGGCTCTAAGTACTTCTTCCCGGCGAAGCCGGCTACCCGGCGAAGCGGGTATTCATTCTAGTATAATTATAAATCACCTGTCTAAAGAGACCACTTTTGCTCAGTCCCTCGGGTGGTCTCTTCAGACAGGTTCGACTGTATACTACATGTGTAATATATTAAGTGAGAGTTACGCGGAACCAGTCTCCTGGCACCTTAAATAATAACAAGCATTGACATGAAACCAAGCGACTTTAAATTTCATACTCAGGATATTAACTATGGTCAGGTCTGGCCCGAATTCAATGGGTCATCAACATATACATATTAGATACAAATAAATATAAGTATGAATAAATATAAATAAATATGACGTCGCACAAAGACAAAAGAGCCACCGACAGGCGACATTGACAGTCAAGTGAACAGTAACCAAGTTACCCAGTCACATTATTCTGACACCGGACCAACCAGTCCTAGCACCAACCCCATAATGCCAGACGCCAGGCGGAGCAGCCACAAGATTGCCAATTTTAAAGTCTTAGGTATGACCCGGCCGGGGTTCGAACCCACGACCTCCCGCTCACTGGGCGGACGCCTTACCACTAGGCCACCGTGCTGCGGTCAAGTGAACAGTAATCAGGAGCAGTTTATAGCAAGCTGATCACTCCTCTCACATCAAACACACACTGACAGACACACAGACGCACTGCACTGAGACGGCGACAAATTAGGCAGCGAGTCATCTGTCGCACGGTTTTGTTCCAGACTGATAACATCACCAGAGAGACGGCAACTAATCAAGCAGCCAGTCATCAGTGCCAGACTTTCCCCGAAAGCGGCGCACGGCTGCCTGAATGGCGGGGTAAAAACGCTCACACACGTGAAAACCCACTCGTGCAAACACATGAGTGAACGTGGGAGTTTCAGCCCATGAACAAAAAAGAAGAAGAAGAAGTGCCAGACGGATAACTGTTCTTGTACGAGTATCGGCATTGCATATAAGGACCTAGAGACAAATTAAACAAACACAGAAAAAAACAGACGGCAGCAAATAAGGTGGAAGATCATTTGTACCTACTACGCTTAAAGACAAATCTGTCTGCTGCATTCACCACGCAATTGGGCATTCCCATGGGGAAGAGAGGATGAATGTATGGATGATTGGTGATGATTGGTGATGATTGGTGATGTCTTGATTGTGCTGTGTATGTGAAGGAGGAGAAGTCCCATTAGCAAAGACAGACTCACAGACAGACTCACAGACAGACTCACAGACAGTCTCACGGACGGACAGTAACTAAAGTAATAAAGTAGCGAGCCATCAGTAGCAACTTCTTCCAGCTGATAACAGCTCGTTGCCAGCAGTTGAAGACAAATCGGTCTGATGCTTTCACCACGCAATTGGACATTCTCATGGGGAAGAGAAACGGACGCAACAGGCAAGCTGCATCATCCTTACC
>NW_027127401.1:5000-15000 GCF_037325665.1 Littorina saxatilis
TTTGTTAATTAGTTATTTATATATTTTCAGTTTGTGTTTTTATTTATCTATTTGGCATTTTCCATAGAAAGGGCTGCGTTTAACTTTTTAATTGCCGTAAAAGTATTAAAAGTTTCGTAAAGAATTGAACTTTTGGGCCTGACAGTTCACCCTTTGCCCAACACCCTCACTACCCCCCCCCCCCCCCCCCCCCCTTAACCCACCCCCACTCCTCAGTTCTCCACAATTCTGCCTGATAACATGGTGCCTGATTTTTCAGTCCACTGTGACTCAGTCCGAAGCGAGCAGTGCCCGATTAGAATGACGTCACCTCGAGACAAAGACTGAACTTCAAGCAGCATTTGCTTCACACAGAGAGATAGAGAGAGTGAGAAACTGAGTGCAAGAATTCCAACAGCTGACCCAGATGTCCGGGCCCTCACCCCTCACGCCCCCTCCCCCCTCTCCCTCACTCCGCCATCATAGCATCTGTCTGACCTCTTCTTTGTGACCCCCGTCTTCATTTCTTTCCTTTTTTTCTGTGTTTTTTTCTGCTATGTTGTCGTCGTCGTCGAGCGGATTGTCTTCAGTCTGTCTCTGTCTCTAATTATTTCTGTCTCTCTGTCTGTCTGTTTGTCTGTTTGTCTATCTGTCCGTCCGCCCGTCCGCCCGTCCGCCCGTCCGTCCGTCCGTCTGTCCGTCCGTCTGTCTGTTTTTAAATCAGTATATATTCTAAAGTACGTTTCCCTTGTTTGTCCACATATGGTGATTGTTCTTCCTTCATGTTTGTAAATCGATTTATTTAATGTATCAATTGAGTCTTCTTTCATTGGATTTTAACTCGTCCTGTTACATTATTTCTTTACTCAAAATGTAGTCTACTTGAAGATCTTTCCATCTATATATATATACGACTAGTGTCTGTCTGTCTGTCTGTCTGTCTGTGTGTCTGTGCGCGATGCGCGGCCAAGGTTCTCGATGGATCTGCTTCAAATTTGGTGGGCTTATTCAGAGAGACCCCGGACACAACCTCATCGATGAGATATTTCAACAAGTGCTCTCAGCGCGCAGCGCGGAACCGATTTTGGTTCCACCTCAGCTATTTTGGTTCCACCTCAGCTTACCCGGGCCCCCATACCGACACACCATAGCCGCTACACCACATCACAACGCCAAAGTTCTCGGTGGATCTTTTTCAAATTTGGACACCGTATTCAGCTACACCCCGGACACAATATCATCGATGAGATATTTCAACACGGGCTCTCAGCGCGCAGCGCTGAACTCATTTTCGTTTTTGCGTTCATTTCACCATTATAAGTAACTCTTCCTTATCTTCTCCAGTGTTTGGCGTTTATCTCCCTTCCTTCGTGTGGCTTTCCCGTTCAGTTCTAAGTTACTATTACTATTTTTAGAATGTCACTGCGCTGTCCACTGCGCTGTCCACAACGCTTCCCTTGCACCCGTAAGTTGTTCTTACTGTCAAAGTGAAAAGGTCGAATCAATTTATAGCCACGCGAAAAATACACTCTCACCTATCTCTATATATTTATAGATACAGATATGCATATATATATACGGCTTCTCTGTGTGTGTGTGTGTTTGTGTGTGTGTGTGTAGGCAAAAACCTATGTATTATAGAGTTCTGTTTGTGATGGGGTCTAGCGGCTTTTGTCTGTCTGTATGTTCTGGCATGTGAGAAGCCACAGCAGATAATATAGGGCTAAGAAATAAGCTCTAAAATTCTCAATCCCGTTTGACAGGACTTCGCCTTTCAAAGGTGATTGTGGTGAACCGCCACGCTGTCTGTCTCTGTCGCACCGTTCACCCCAAATTCCCGTTTCTGAGGTACTATTTTTAGAATGTCACTGCGCTGTCCAGAACGCTTCCCTTGCACCCGTAAGTTGTTCGTACTGTCAAAGTGAAAAGGTCGAATCAATTTATAGCCACGCAAAAAATACACTCACCTATCTCTATATATTTATAGATATAGATATACATATTATATATATACGGCTTCTCTGTGTGTGTGTTTGTGTGTGTGTGTGGGAAAAAACCTGTTGATTGTAGAGTTCTGTTTGTGATGGGGTCTAGCGGCTTTTGTCTGTCTGTATGTTCTGGCATTTGAGAAGCCACAACAGAAAATATAGGGCTAAGAAATAAGCTCTAAAATTCTCAATCCCGTGTGACAGGACTTCGCTTGCAGAGGTGATTGTGATGAACCGCCACGCTGTCTGTCTCTGTCTCGCGATTCACCCCGGCGAAGCCGGGTATTCCTCTAGTTCAATATAATGTGATCCTCCACCACGGAATGAGTCGCATGTCACCTTTGCATGATTTTCATATTTTTACATTTCCCTAAAGAGTTTTTTTATGCTGTATTCAGTGGTGAAAACCGTTATAGAAAAGAGCGAAAACTGTTTGAGTTATAAGCCTGTGACTAAGGTGACCCTCACACTGTTACCAAACACATCCCGGACTTATATTATTAAGACTAGCGCAGAGCCGCGCGAGGTGACATGCGACTCATTCCGTGGTGAAGGGTCACATAATTATGTTCTGATGAGTATTTTCCAGTCATTCCATGTTATTACATTTACACCTCTCCACTCACTAGCAATAGTAATGTTCATTGTTGTGAGCCTAATACAACCCCGCAGAAAATCGTCTTACATGTCTATAATAGGCAGAATATACCTGCGCAGAGTCAGCGGCACAGACGACTCACTGCATATTATTGACTAGAGGAATACCCGGCTTCGCCGGGGTGAATCGCGAGACAGAGACAGACAGCGTGGCGTTTCACCACAATCACCTTTGAAGGCGAAGTCCTGTCAAACAGGATTGATAATTTTAGAGCTTATTTCTTAGCCCTATATTATCTGTTATGGCTTCTCAAATGCCAGAACATACAGACAGACAAAAGCCGCTAGACCCCATCACAAACAGAACTCTACAATCCACAGGTGTTGCCCACACATACACACAAACACACACACAGAGAAGCCGTATATATATATGTATATCTATATCTATAAATATATAGAGATAGATGACAGTGTATTTTTCGCGTGGCTATAAATTGATTCGACCTTTTCACTTTTACAGTAAGGACAACTTACGGGTGCAATCGTGACATTCTAAAAATAGTAACGTAGTAACGGGAATATGGATTGACGCCACACGAAGGAAGGGAGATAAACGCTGAAAACACTGGAGAAGATAAGGAAGAGTTACTGGGAAAAACCAAAATCGGTTCAGCGCTGCGCGCTGAGAGCACGTGTTGAAATATCTCATCGATGAGGTTGTGTCCGGGGTCTCTCTGAATAAGCCCACCAAATTTGAAGCAGATCCATCGAGAACTTTGGCCGTGCATCGCGCACAGACACACAGACAGACAGACACACAGACTCACAGACACACAGACACTAGTCGTATCTATATATATATACGACTAGTGTCTGTGTGTCTGTGTGTCTGTGTATATGTGTGTCTGTGCGCGATGCACGGCCAAAGTTCTCAATGGATCTGCTTCAAATTTGGTGGGCTTATTCAGAGAGACCCCGGACACAACCTCATCGATGAGATATTTCAACACGTGCTCTCAGCGCGCAGCGCTGAACCGATTTTGGTTTTTCTCTGTTTTTCTCTGGATCCATTCCCAGTAACTCTTCCTTATCTTCTCCAGTGTTTTCAGCGTTTATCTCCCTTCCTTCGTGTGGCGTCAATCCATATTCCCGTTACTACGTTACTATTTTTAGAATGTCACGATTGCACCCGTAAGTTGTCTACTGTCAAAGTGAAAAGATCGAATCAATTTATAGCCACGCGAAAAATACACTGTCACCTATCTCTATATATTTATAGATATACATATACATATACTGTTCAAAAAAAGAAACGCATAGTTGCTACTTGCCAAATTTGTTTTATTTTTCGAAAAAATTAACAGAAAATCCAATATTTAGATTATTTGTTTGAAATTTGGTATGGACACAGTTGAATGCACACACAGTTCATTTGCATCTTCAAATCAATCAGTCAATCAATACGATTGGGTGCCGAGGCTGTCAAGTCAGTAGGGGGTGTGACTGCCTTGAGCAGCAACAACTGCCCGGCACCTTCTGGGCATGGACTGGATCAGATGCCGGATATCTTGCTGTGGGATGGTGTCCCACTCCTCCTGAAGTGCCTGCAATAGATCGCGGTGATTTGCCGGCGCTTCTTCTCGCCTGCGCACACGTCTGTCCAATTCATCCCAGAGGTGTTCTATCGGGTTCATGTCTGGCGACATGGATGGCCAGGGAAGCACCTGGACATGGTGGTCGGTGAGGAACTGGGTGGTGAGTCGTGCTGTGTGCGGGCGAGCGTTGTCCTGCTGGAATATGGCATCCTGGTCAGCCAGAAGAGGAAGGGCGTGTGGGCGCAGAATTTCCTCCACGTATCGCTGGGCAGTTATGCGCCCTTGGACGTGCACCAGGGTGCTCCTTCCAGCGGTATTGATCGCCCCCCACACCATGACGCCTCCACCACCATGAACGGGTGCCTCATCCACACAGTTGGGCGCGTAACGTTCGTTTACTCTCCGGTAGACCCTCCTCCGACCATCATGTCGCTGGAGCAGGAAGTAGGACTCGTCGCTGAACCACACGTGTCTCCAGTGATTCCGGACGGTCCAGCGAAGGTGCTGGTTGCCCCACTGCACTCGGTTCTGGCGATGGCGGCGGGTGAGGACAGCTCCTCTGTGAGGTCTGCGAGCTCTCAAACCAGCTTCATGCAGGCGGTTCCGCACGGTCTGGTCCGATAATCGGTGTGGCCCGGGGAGAGCCTGGACAGAAGATGAGGCCGACAGGAAACGATTCCGGAGGTGGCGGAGCCGTATGAAGCGGTCGTGAGCAGCAGTTGTCGCCCTTGGTCTTCCCGCTCGTGGCAAGTCAGCAACGGAGCCAGTGGCTTGAAACCTGACCCACAGTCTACTGATGGTGCTCTGGGACACGTGGAAGTGCCTGGCGATTGCACTTTGACTTTGGCCTGCTTGTAAACGACCCAATGCAATTTGGCGGTCTTCTCTGCTCAATCGGGCCATCTTTCGTCGCTGAATTGTCGTCTGATTTCTTTGTGGCGAACAATCCGCTTTTATGGGTTTTGGAAGACATGGTGAGAGCTCAATATTCCCCGAGTTTCACGAGATTACACTGAAGCATGACGAGTGGTCATGCCAAATGAGCAATTTTGACATTGTAGCCACTGATAACGCATGCGTCACGTGCAGAGCTCACTTGTGGCAATGGACGAAAGGTCGACGACCAGATAAACATTTTCTGCAGTTTGGTGGATATCCTTGTAGCCATATAACTAAATTAACCAAATATTACAAGCTATGCGTTTCTTTTTTTGAACAGTATTTATATATACGGCTTCTCTGTGTGTGTGTGAGTGTGTGTGTGTGGGCAACACCTGTGGATTGTAGAGTTCTGTTTGTGATGTGGTCTAGCGGCAGTATGTTCAGGCCTTCCTTCGAGAAGCCATAACAGTTATTCTCAATCCCGTTTGAGTGGACTTCGCCTTCAAAGGTGATTGTGGTGTTTTGGTCACTGAATCATTTTCGTGCTGTTCCCATTCCACCTGGGAGGGATTTAAGTTCATTCAAAGGGGGTCGAGTGTGACAGGGAGACTACCGTCGCCCTTCACAGCAGACTCTGCAGAGTTGTTCGCCTTAGAAGTTGTGGGCTCTCCTTGCATGTACCCGTAAGTTGTCCTTACTGTAAAAGTGAAAATGTCGAATCAATTTATAGTCACGCGAAAAATACACTCTCACCTATCTCTATATATTTATAGATATAGATATACATATATATATATACGGCTTCTCTGTGTGTGTGTGTGTGTGTTTGTGTGTGTGTGTGGGCAAAAACCTGTGTATTGTAGAGTTCTGTTTGTGATGTGGTCTAGCGGCTTTTGTCTGTCTGTACAACCTATAAAACAGAACACAAATTCTCTAAAGAGTGGCAAACAGCTATAGATAACATTGCGAACTATATGCGGGAGAATGGCTTCACTCTCTCTGCCGAGAAAACTGTATTCGTTGTCTTTACAAACCGAAAACTGGAAGATCGAGAAAAGATACAGTTCTCACTAGATAAATCTGTTGTCTCACCCAGTCAGCAGGTGAAATATCTGGGCGTACTTTTCACCTCAAATGGACTATGGACTGCTCACTTAAAGTATCTTTTAAGCAAAGCAAATAAGACCATCAACCTTCTTAAAATACTGGCTGCCCAACCATGGGCAAAGTGCCCAGTTATTCTAACAAACATCACCAGAGCTCTTATAAGATCAAGACTATCATATGGACAGGAGGCCTACTTCTCGTCGGCTCGAAAATGGCTTGATAAGCTACAGTCAGCGGAATGTCGTGCCCTTCGGCTTGCCCTCGGACACCCAAGGCATTCAAAGCAGGCCATTGTATACCACCAAGCAGGATTCCTCCCTCTTGACATGTGGCGGCGTAAGTGCTGCGCAGATTACAATGTTCGAGCCAACACAGTGCAAAACTCAACAAAAGAGGAGCTACAACCGCATTACAATCATGTCCAAAACAAAAAGGCCCACTTTGGCACTACTTTCTCCTCACTGGCTCAATTCAATGCTTCACTCTTTAGTGAAATCAGTGTCGACCCAAATGATGTGGCCCAAAACCCCATATCTCGTGATCCCTCATGGACAATGAAAGAAATGAATTTTGACACAGAATATTGCACAGCTACAAAGGATGATCAGTTATTACTCAGGATACAAGCCCTTGAGCACATTGATACTGTATACAAAGGCCATGTTCATGTTTACACAGACGGGTCAGTGTTGGATGACAAGAAGGCTGGCGCAGCTTTTGTAATCCCCAGCGATGACATGACTGGGAAATTTAAACTGTGCAACAGAAACTCGATCTTCTCAGCTGAGCTCCTTGCCATCTGCATGTCGCTTGTTCATCTCAATCTCAAGAACACTCCTCCTCAAAAGATAGCTATATTCTCTGACTCCAAAGCAGCCATTGAAGCATTGAGATCTAACAAAAGATCAAAAAGACATGATCTTGTCATTGCCATAAAGGAGCTGGCAAATAAAATTATAAAAAAAGGAAGCGAGATTAACCTGGTCTGGTGTCCAGCACACGTGAACGTGCCTGGCAACGAGAAAGCGGACAAAGCCGCTAAAGAAACTGCCCAAGGCATGGGCGCCTCCGAGGTAGACCTGCCATTGTCTGCTTCTGAGATCAGTAGCCTTACAGACTCTCTTCTCTGGAGAGAATGGAGGAACAAATATATGCACAAGGCTATAAGCTCTGGCTGGCTCATTCGGGAAGCCCCATCAAAACAGATGAACACCTATAATGCATGCCCACGTGTAATAAAAAGGATTAACCGCCTAAGGGCAGAAGCTGGGAATTACCAATTTCTAGAGCTTAAATGCACCTGTCAATCCGACCTCACCATTGCTCATTTGACTTTGGAGTGTGATTTGAACTCATGCCACTTTCAACCCCTGACTCAGTTTATAAACTCAAATAGAAATATTCTGCCAAATACCTCAAAGGAAAAATTAAGCTATCTTTTAAGTTTTAATAAAGACCTTGGGTGGCAAGGTCCCAAACTTATCGCTGGACTTATGCACACGCACCCACTTGGTCCCTGGATATGAAGAGACATTGCTGCGGCTGACGCCATTGCTTCTCATACAGCTACTATATATTTTTATCAGAACTTTTAAAAATACCATTTTATATCCAAGTATCTCTTAACACCATTTTTAATTAGATGAGCGAGAGTGTGCGGGGGGCGGGAGGGTGGTGAACCACTGTACATAAAGGGAAAGTTTGTGTGCGTGCCTGTGTGTGTTCTTAATCTAAGACAAATGTCGCCAATGTTTTTACAGAGTGACGTTAAATAAACGATTTTATCATCATCTGTCTGTATGTTCTGGCATTTGAGAAGCCATAACAGATAATATAGGGCTAAGAAATAAGCTCTAAAATTCTCAATCCCGTTTGACAGGACTTCGCCTTCAAAGGTGATTGTGGTGAACCGCCACGCTGTCTGTCTCTGTCTCGCGATTCACCCCGGCGAAGCCGGGTATTCCTCTAGTATATATATATAGATGCTGCGATAGAGATTATGACGAGTACTTGGCCTGTTTTCTTTTCACGCAACATGTAGCGGGCTGGGATAATCTGCAGTGCGTCGTCTGTGCCGCTGACTTTGCGCACGTATAATCTGCCCCAAAGGTAAGATGGCTGGGGTTTTTTGTGTGTGGAGAGAGTTTCCGGTCGCGTCCGAGCCTGCGCAGTTGCGTGCATGATTGTGTGGACATGTGCGAATTTCACTGCCTTTGCTGGGACTGTTTACCTGAGATCATCGACACAGCCACTCGTAAATTCAGTCATTATACAGGATCGAACACCCTACCTGCGATAAACTGGTTTTCAAGCCAGGAGGCAATATCATGCAGCGAGTCAAGACCTCACCAAAAGTCTATCCATATTCATCGCTCAAGCCTAGCTCAGCTAATGCCCGTGATCAGTGTCACGATCAAAGTGGCTGATTGTTCAGAGATCAAGACAAACATTGACGCGGGTGGTCAGAAACAAAAGCGAGCCATCAGGTTTCTCAGTGCAGCAAGCTAAAGCACAAACGATATAATTTTTTATATATATTATATGAGACAGATAGAGTATCACTGACAAATTCCCAAAATGACGCCAGTATTTTGAAAACAATATAGTACAACATAACAGAACTTGCGGGATTCGAACCCGCGACTAGAAGGGAACCTTTCTTTAAGCTAAGACACAGTACCCACCCGAGCTACGCCCTCTCCAACATTTCTACACATAATTCCTCTGTCCTCATCAACCATAACCAATTTACTACATTATCCACGTTTGTATGCAGATTAAACTTGCATGATTCCAGAGCATGTCAGGGAGACATTTCTAGCCGCACACAACCAACCTAGCTCATCTAATCGAGATCGAGGCAAACACGCGGGTGGTCAGAAACAAGAGAGCCATCAGGTCTCTCAGTGCATGCAGCAAGCAAAATCACAAAAGTGTGAGACAGAGAGAGTATCACTGACCAATTCACAAATTGACGCCAGTATGTTAAAAAGAAAATAGTACAAAATAAAACTGAACTTTCGAACCCGCGACTAGTAGGGAACTTCCCTTCAAACTAATACCCACTACGCCCCCATTAAAGTTTCTACACACAAATTCCTCTGTCTTCATCAACCATTACCCACTCTTTGCGCAGATTAAACTTGCATGATTCCAGAGCATGTCGGGGAGGGAGGCATTTCTTTCTGCACACAACCGACCTAGCTCATCCAATGTCTGTGATCTGTGTCATGATCAAAGTGGCTAATTGTTCAGAGATCAAGGCAAACACCAAAACAAAAGCGAGTCATCACATCACTCAGTGCAGCAAGCAACATAACAAAGGGGTTGAGTGAGAGATAGAGAGAGAGAGAGAGAGAGAGAGAGAGAGAGAGAGAGAGAGAGAGAGAGAGAGAGAGAGAGAGAGAGAGAGAGAGAGAGAGAGAGAGAGAGAGAGAGAGAGAGAGAGAGAGAGAGAGAGAGAAGAGAGAGAGAGAGAAGAGAGAGAGAGAAGAGAGAGAGAGAAAGAGAGAAAGAGAGAGATAGAGAGAGAAGAGAGAGAGAGAAAGAGATAGAAGAGAGAGATAAAGAGAGAGAGAGAGAGAGAGGGAGAGGGAGAGACTGAGAGAGAGCAGGGGGGGGAAGAGACAAAGACAGAGAGAGACCAAGACACGTATAGACACACAGAGAAACACACAGACAAAGAGAAAGAAAGAGAGAGAGAGAAAGAAAAAATAGAAAAAATGGAGAGAGATGGAGAGAGCGAGAGAAAGAGAGAGAAAGGGAGAGAGAGATGGAGAGAGAGAGAAATGGAGAGAGAGAGTGAGAGAGAGAGAAAGGGAGAGAGAGAGAAAGAGAGAAAGAGAGAGA
>NW_027127401.1:22500-30880 GCF_037325665.1 Littorina saxatilis
GTTGGTTGGTTGGTTGGTTTGTTGGTTGGTTGGTTTGTTGGTTGGTTGGTTGGTTTGTTGGTTGGTTGGTTGGTTGATTGCTTGCTTGCTTGCTTGCTTGCTTGCTTGCTTGATTGATTCATTCATTCATACATTCATTCATTCATTTTGTTTTTGATGTGACGTCACTCACCTATGACGTAAATGTAACCATCGACAGCCTCCACGGTGAAGCGACACCTGGCGATCTTGAGAGGCCTGGCCTCCATCCATTGGTTGACGCGAGGGTCGTATTTCCACACGCCCGACATGAAGTTACCATGGTTCCAGTCCTTTCCACCAATCAGGTACAAGCAGTTGCTGAGCACCACGGGGCGATAGCCAACCAGATCTTTGACCTGAACGAGGAGGGACAAAAATTAGCACACAGTCAACATGCACATACCCACTTACACTTGCCTAGTATGGCATAGCCTATCTGCTGAAGAAGCTTAACAAACTTACATTACTTCGGAAAAATATTGCTAGAAGACAATTAAAGGTGAGGAAAATTGATGTTGTATTTTTTTACTTTTTAAAAATCTTACCTTTGTAAAATTGATGATGTTTATCTCGGGCAAGAGGCGTGAGGGCACCTTTTGGTGTGTGTGTGTGGGGGGGGGAGGTTGACAAGTGGCACACTCACTTTATTTTAATCCGTATCAAACAATTAATATTCTTACCTTTGGAAAGTTGATGGTGTTCATCTTGGGAAAGAGGCGCGAGGGAACCAAGGGGTCGACCATGAAGTAGTTGACCTTGGGACTACCTGTGGCACGGTCAAACAGCAGAAGGAACTCGAACATCTCTAGCCCCGCTGACGGCGCGGCCATTCTGCTGCTCACCGGCTTCGTCGTCATGATGTAGGTCACGGTCGGGTTCCGTTGCACTTTCTTTGTCTGTCTGTTTCAGAGTCGTTTCAGTTGTAAAATAACATTGACAAATAATAATGATAATGAGGATAGTTATATGGCGCAAATCCAAATAAAGTTCTAGGCGCCTCACAAATAACATACATAGATAAATTATTCTGTACACAGTCGGCAAAATCCAATAATAACAAACATCGAAAGAAACTGATACAGTTTACAAAATTACTAATTTATAGCTCGGTATATCGTCGAGAGCACTCTTCTTTTAAAGAATAATGTTAAAACAATTTATTTTTAATTTTTTATAAATTAACATTGCAAATTGATTACTTCGCCGGCATTTTGCAAGCGATCCACACGATCTTGCATGAGATGAGTTCTTTATCTCTTTCATAAACGTTTGTCTGTCTGCCTACGTCAAAGACCTTTGGGTCGAAGTACTGGTAAATGTAACGTGTGTTGTTTGTCAATAATAAACGTTCCAATCACCTACCATTCTACCGGCATACCTAAGACTTTAAAATTGGCAATCTAGTGGCTGCTCCGCCTGGCCTCTGGCATTATGGGGTTAGTGCTAGGACTGGTTGGTCCGGTGTCAGAATAATGTGACTGGGTGAGACACGAAGCCTGTGCTGCGACTTCTGTCTTGTGTGTGGCGCACGTTAAATGTCAAAGCAGCACCGCCCTGATATGGACCTTCGTGGTCGGCTGGGCGTTAAGCAAACAAACAAACAAACAAACAAACCTACCATTCTTGGTTTTTTTGTTCTGAAATTTGGAACGTTGGCAGTCTATCTGTTTTTTTTAATGTTTTTACATTTAGTCAAGTTTTGACTAAATGTTTTAACATAGAGGGGGGAATCGAGACGAGGGTCGTGGTGTATGTGTGTGTGTGTGTGTGTTGTGTGTGTGTGTGTGGTGTATGTGTGTGTGTGTGTGTGTGTGTGTCTGTCTGTGTGTGTGTGTAGAGCGATTCAGACTAAACTACTGGGCCGATCTTTATGAAATTTGACATGAGAGTTCCTGGGTATGATATCCCCGGACTTTTTTTCATTTTTTCGATAAATACCTTTGATGACGTCATATCCGGCTTTTTGTAAAAGTTGAGGCGGCACTGTCACACCCTCATTTTTCAAATAAATTGATTGAAATTTTGGCAAAGCAATCTTCGACGAAGGCCGGGGTTTAGTATTGCATTTCAGCTTGGTGGCTTAAAAACTAATGAGTGAGTTTGGTCATTAAAAATCGGAAACTTCTAATTAAAATTATTTTTTTATTAAACGATCCAAAAACAATTTCATCTTATTCTTCGTCATTTTTTGATTCCAAAAACATATACATATGTTATATTTGGATTAAAAACAAGCTCTGAAAATTAAAAATATAAAAATTATGATCAAAATTAAATTTTCGAAATCGTTTTAAAAACTATTTCATCTTATTCCTTGTCGGTTCCTGATTCCAAAAACATATAGATATGATATGTTTGGATTAAAAACACGCTCAGAAAGTTAAAACGAAGAGAGGTACAGTAAAGCACAGCGCAATCGCTACCGCGCCAAACAGGCTCGTCACTTTCACTGCCTTTTGCACAAGCGGCGGACTACGTTCAGTTTCATTCTGTGAGTTCCACAGCTTGACTAAATGTAGTAATTTCGCCTTACGCGACTTGTTTTTGTAGTCCTATCCGATAGGTTTGTTTTGGTTTGTTTGTTGTTTACTTTAATTCCCTGCTGCAAACATTTCACTGCTGTCTTGTCGAAATTTATTTTCCAATGCTTAAGTCTGTCTCATAATACATGTCTTTTCTCAGTCCCTGAAGACTTTTTCTGTGTTTGAGAACATTTGAAAGTAGAGTGCAGTCGACTATATATTGTACATCTCCCTTTATAAAAAAAAAATAAAAAAAAGTCGGACCCAATAGGTGATGATTTTTGTATACATGTGCAAAACAGGCCCTAAACTGGAGAAGAAAACAAGTCGCGTAAGGCGAAAATACAACATTTAGTCAAGTAGCTGTCGAACTCACAGAATGAAACTGAACGCAATGCCATTTTTCAGCAAGACCGTATACTCGTAGCATCGTCAGTCCACCGCTCATGGCAAAGGCAGTGAAATTGACAAGAAGAGCGGGGTAGTAGTTGCGCTAAGAAGGATAGCACGCTTTTCTGTACCTGTCTTTGTTTTAACTTTCTGAGCGTGTTTTTAATCCAAACATATCATATCTATATGTTTTTGGAATCAGGAACCGACAAGGAATAAGATGAAAGTGTTTTTAAATTGATTTCGACAATTTAATTTTGATAATAATTTTTATATATTTAATTTTCAGAGCTTGTTTTTAATCCAAATATAACATATTTATATGTTTTTGGAATCAGAAAATGATGGAGAATAAGATAAACGTAAATTTGGATCGTTTTATAAATTTTAATTTTTGTTTACAATTTTCAGATTTTTAATGACCAAAGTCATCAATTATTTTTTAAGCCACCAAGCTGAAATGCAATACCGAAGTCCGGGCTTCGTCGAAGATTGCCTGACCAAAATTTCAATCAATTTGGTTGAAAAATGAGGGCGTGACAGTGCCGCCTCAACTTTCACGAAAAGCCGGATATGACGTCATCAAAGACATTTATCAAAAAAATTAAAAAAACATTCGGGGATTTCATACCCAGGAACTCTCATGTCAAATTTCATAAAGATCGGTCCAGTAGTTTAGTCTGAATCGCTCTACACACACACACACACACACACACGCACAGACACACATACACCACGACCCTCGTCTCGATTCCCCCCTCGATGTTAAAACATTTAGTCATAACTTGACTAAATGTAAAAAGCACAGAACCAAATGTTACCTCCATGCTTTAAAATCACTACCGTTTTTCTTGTTGGGTGGCTGTTCGTCTGGTAAGTTGGTTGTTTTTAGGTTGGTGTCTAATTCTATGTCTCTCTCAATTATTGTCTGTCTGCCTGAATTTTCTCTTCTGAATGTCTATGTCCATGTCTTTAAACTTGCTTGTTTGTCAGTCTGGCTTTATTTTCTCTGAGGCGTTTCTTTCATCTCTCACGGTGCATGTCTTCTCCATCGAGTTATGCTTTGATTAGTAGTGAGGCCTGACCATATGAAACCAAACTCAAACTTCACCAAAATGGAAAAGACCCCATAAGCTAGTAAATAATATCACCCCTGTTCTTGTGATCTCTCTGTCTTTGTCTCTGTTCGACAATCTCTCTCTCTCTTTCTCTGTCTCTATCTCTGTCTCTCTGTCTCTCTCTCTCGGTCTCGCTCTCTCTCTCTGTCTGTCTGTTTCTCTCTGTATCTCTCTCCCTCTCTCTCTCTCTCCCTCTCTCTCTCCCTCTCTCTCTCTCTCTCTCTCTCTCTCTCTCTCTCTCTCTCTCTCTCGGTCTCGCTCTCTCTGTGTGTCTGTCTGTCTCTCTCTGTATCTCTCTCCCTCTCTCTTTCTCTCCCTCTCTCTCTCTCTCCCTCTCTCTCTGTCTCTCTCTCTCTCTCTCTCTCTCGGTCTCGCTCTCTCTCTGTGTCTGTCTGTCTCTCTCTGTATCTCTCTCTGCCTCTCTCTCGGTCTCGCTTTCTCTCTGTATCTTTCTCTGCCTCTCTCTCGGTCTTGCTCTCTCTCTGTATCTCTCAGTGCCTCTCTCTCGGTCTCGCTCTCTCTCTGTATCTCTCTCTGCCTCTCTCTCGGTCTCGCTCTCTCTCTCTGTATCTCTCTCTGCCTCTCTCTCGGTCTCGCTCTTTCTCTGTATCTCTCTCTGCCTCTCTCTCGGTCTCGCTCTCTCTCTGTATCTCTCTTTGCCTCTCTCTCGGTCTCGCTAGCTGTATCTCTCTCTGCCTCTCTCTCGGTCTCAATTTCACTGGTGTTGTTGTTGTTGGATCAATCTAGCAACAACATAAAGAGCTACATTTCTACCCTGCAACGACCCAAATGTAGTACAGTTTATTGGACTGTAAAATGCACATGTCCGTCTTTTCCGATAAAAATGCACGCACAATCTCACAGGGAAGACAAAGCCGTGGACAATGCAAAGAGACTTCAAAGGGAGACACTCGAAAATGAGAAGCAGACGACAAACAGACCGTTGACCTGGGGGGTCCCACAGCTATCAATGGGAGGAAAAATCGAACACAGATCATTTCCCCTTCACCTCCATTCAAGCGCTTCCGTTCAAACACTCACTTCAAGGCTAAGGACGACGGCGAATCATTCGAGGCGCGTTTTGTAAAACAATATTGTTGGTTTTTAACCCTCCTCATCACCAGAGAGAGTAACCTGCCCCTGGGGACGCAGAAAGTGATGAATGACGTCATGATTACTTAAGCGAACAGAACCGCCCCGAGGGTTGTGATTACGATTAGTCACGAGTTCCCAACGGATACCCAGAGGAGATGGTACCGTTTTGAAGAAAAGAAGAAGAAATAAAATCCCAAAAAAAGACAGAAAGAAAAGGAGGCGCGGGAGGCGGGGGTGGGGTTAGATTAAGGGAGAAATAAAGGGTGATTATTTCTGCATTCCTTCACAGTGTGCTCAGTGTCTTCATGCGACGTTTCCTGTGACAACGCAACGTATAAATACTGAGAAGGGTGGGTTGGGATTTTTAGCTCAAAAATAAACTGAGCAAGGATGATACTGTTATAAAATTATTGCAAATATGGACCACCAATAAAGAATCTACAGTCACGACAAAAAACTAAGAATAGAATAAATCCAAAAACAAAGAGACTACCAACGTTCCAAAAGTTCAGAATCAAAAAACAAGAAAGGTAGGCTGTTGGAACGTTTGTTATTGACAAAACAATACATTCACAGATATTTCGACCCAACGGTCTTTTAAGTGAACAGACAAACAAAATATTCACACAAAACTTATCTTGATAGTTCTATCAGTTTATTTTGTGTGAATATTTGTTTGTCTGTTCACTTAAAAGACCGTTGGGTCAAAATATCTGTGAATGTATTGTTTTGTCAATAACAAACGTTCAAACAACCTACCTTTCTTGTTTTTTGATTAAGAATAGAATAGAACACAAATGTCGTGACGCATTTGACATGTTCGATCTAAACATAATCTAGTTTTAGTGATAAGGTAGGTCTCCAGAACAGTCTCTTCTTTACTCATCAATTCGGCCCGGAGAGAGAGAGAGAGAGAGAGAGAGAGAGAGACAGAGACAGAGACAGAGACAGAGACAGAGACAGAGACAGAGAGACAGAGACAGACAGACAGACAGACAGACAGACAGACAGACAGAGACATGTGTACATGTGTCTGCCTTAACGACACTTCATGCGTACATATTCCAGGGGTTTATACCATCAATAAGGCGATTTGGAAAGAACTTTATTTCGTTAGTTTTTTCTGCAAAGCACGGTCGCCTGAAAGATATCACGAACTGATAGAGAGACATGTGTGTGCGTGTGTGTGTTATTAATGAAAACTAAAAACGAACATTATCGTGGTAGTCGTGCGAATATAAAATGTGAATTAAAAAGGTGAGTTCCACAACTGAACGCACGGTCTAGGTTTAAACGATATTTTATTTCCACTTATTTATTAATAAAATGAAAATAAATTTATTAATATGAGAATAACAACAAGCCTATGGCTTATATGGTCTTCACCTTTGACTCAAAATATCTCTGTAGCGAAATACTTTTTACTTTTATCTGTTATTTCCATTTTTCAAACTACATTTAGGCTTAAATCTAGACCTGCATGCGGTTACAATAGCTGCTGTACCATTTTTAAAAGTAATAAACAAACACTCCAATATGGATATATTTCATTCCCTCCAAAACGACCCTCCACAGATATTGTTTTTACACAACAAGTCTTTTTGACAATTCTTGGGGTTTTAATTTTTTTTTTATTGTAACCTATTCAAAAATTAAAGTGCTAATGGTCATCTTTCATTAACACAGCCTGTCCACCAACAAACGAATCCAATTCGCCCTTGTAGGGTAAGATAAGGAAGACATGTTGCCACAAAAGCAGAGCACCAAACCATTGCTCCACACACCATTAAAATCAAAAGCCACAGTAGCTGTAGGTAAATGGGAGGAGATTACAGGAGGGGAGAAAGAGCATGATGGGCGTGCTATCGTATATAGCCAGTGAGGCGTTGTCAGTCACGCCATGGCCGTGAACGAACAAAACGAAAATTAAGGGTCAGGGCTTGAAATGCCTATATTGGACATGACATTTTTATACGATAAGAAAAAAAAATTAAAAAAAGAAAAAGAAAAAAAAGAAAAAATTCAATTTTAGTTTCGTTAAAAATTGATAAAACTCATGGCCGTGTCATCATTACCTGCCCTTTATAGTACACCCCTTGCACGAAAAACGCATAGAACACGAACACAGAGACAGTCGTAGTAAACAGACAGGCACAGACAGACAGACAGACAGACAGACAGACAGACAGACAGAAAGACAGACAGACAGACAGACAGACAGACAGACAGACAGACAGACAGACAGACAGACTCTCTCTCACACCCCCCCTCCCCCTTTCCCAAGTCCCAAAGGCCCGTCCATCCATTCCCTCAGCACTTCTCTTTACTGCACAATATCTTAAAATGAAAGAAACGTTCAGAAAGTCCTCTGGCTGCCTGGTTAGCATACTCTGAAACTTGTAAATATTGCAGGGCAAGCATTTATATCATTGCTAAACGTAAAATGCATAACGTGTCGCGATAAGATATGTTATCATATTTTCTCCGGCATATACATATGTTAGACATAACTGTTTCAAGCGTGCGACATGTATTGTACATATATAGGCTTCTCTCCTTTTTCTAGCTACCTCCATCGACTCCCCACCCCCCCCCCCCCCCCCAATACCTCGAGCCTTCACACCTCCCTACCTTCCATACTACCCCCCTTTCCCTCCCACTGCAAGTTCTCCTCTCCTTCCTCTGATTTCTCTCATTTCGATATTCCCACATCCATCAACACCAAAACCAACCTTCTTTCACAACCCCCCCCCCCCTCCCCTCCCTATCATCCATACCGTCTTTCCCCCAAGGCTTGGTGATAATGAGAAGCCATGATGACAAGGACTAAAATGTTGACACTAATTAAGAGCGTGAGTCATCGCAATAGTACAAGGAAACTAGCGCCGATAACTGCCTGCTGGTACATCGTACTAAAATGTATAACATTGCTGTGCTGTAACAGGACTTGTTATGCGTCATGATATGAAGTATAGTGCATGTAAGATTCGTATAGTTGGTTACTATGTTGGTTTGTGGAGGTGAATTTGTTGGTTTGAGAGAGAGTCAAACACGCAAGCGCGCGTGCACAGTCACACACACACACACTGCACAGACAGACAGACTCATACATACATACACATACAAACATACACATACATACACACACACACACACACACACACACACACACACACACACATACACACATACACACATACGCAAGCACACAAAAACGCACGTACGTACGCACGG
>NW_027127402.1:2500-8057 GCF_037325665.1 Littorina saxatilis
TTTTCTTTACATTTGGTCAGGTTATGACTGAATATATACATATGTCATGTTTACTCTCACAAAATTTGATCACAATTAACAAATTAATGCAGGTTAATTAGTAGGGGAAAGTGGCTAAACCTGGAACAGTTAAGGAGAAACAGCTGTACCAGACAAAACAATGGATACTGCAAAGCGTTCTTTATATTGTCACATACTAGACTCTATCAGTAAATAAACGAACCACATACAATAAAATAAAAGTCACGCAACTCATCAGACTGATCATAATAAAAATGTCTGCATTTGTTCCAGGTTGGACGCATGGGTGTGTAAAGTGGAACACTGTGTTGTCAAACTCGGAACACATACAAACACACCCTGACTCTCTTTCTAGCTCTGTCTGTGTCTCACACACACATATATACACCCACACACTCTCATTCACACACAAACAAGCACACATTGCCACACACACAAGATAAATAAATACGTCATAACATTTTGATTAAGCCATTTTATGTAAATGTCTTTTTTTCAACATCATATTTTGATTTTTACCAAGGAAATAACAAATCGGATAACAATTTAAGCCTTAAATGTAAAATAAAAAGATAAATAAGGGCTAGGTCTAAAAAGGACTGAAAAACAAAACCTTAAAAAAAAGAGGAAAAAATAGGCAAAAAAACGATTTCGCAGACTATGTCCTTTGTCTTCTACTGTCAGCGCAGTCATCGTGTGATTACTGTGTGCACTTCTGGCAGTTGGTGCCACACATGAAGCAGTACCACGACATTTCGCAGCTTCATTTGTACCCCTCTTCTGTTGACAAATAATTATAAAAGGGCTACCTGCCCAATTGACTAAATGTAAAAATCATCACGCATAAAGTCTCAAAGCAAATAACTAAGAACAGATTTAAGAACTGATTTTGCAGACACACAGAAATTGCTAAGTACAGATTTCGAAGTCTTTTTGTCCGCTGCTGTCAGCGCAGTCCTCGTGTGCCCACTGTGTGCACCTCTGGCACTGTATCATGTTCTCAGTGGAGTTGGTGCCACACATGAAGCAGTACCAAGTGCTTTCCCCCGGGATAGAACGCATCGTCGAGAATGTTCTCCTTTTTTTCCCTCTGATCAGAAGATATTCCCCTCTTGTTTCTCTGAGCAGAAGATTTTGTAGCTTCATTCTTTCCTCTTTTCTGTTGACCTGCACGCCTTTTTGCAAGTAAAATCTCCAGCTTTTGCTTGTAAGGAGAAGATTGTTTTTTTCGTGATGATCTCTTCCACGAGCTTGTGGTTGTGCGTTGCAGGACATCAGCAGCAGGTAAGCTTACATTTGCTGCTGACACCAAGCAATCATAATGACCAGAATCTCCATGTACAGTGTACAAAACAACGATGGGGGTGACGTTGGCAAATTTATTTCAGCTTCAAGAATGCTATTGATTAGTTCTTGTTCTATCTCTGGTGTTAATGTAGAAGGTCTTCCTGTGAACTTTACTTCTTCTTTTGCAAATTTGTTTGTTTCCTTCTAAATGACTTTTAAGAGTTGTGACAGTAACACCATATGCACTTGATGCGCAACGCAAACCCATATCTCCGTTTTTCACTGCCGACAAAGCGCAGCCCATTTCTTCTGGTAACCACCGCCGTTCGGGTCTCATAATACTGTCAAACAAATCAATCAATCATTCAATAAAACTTATAGAAAGAAAAAACACAACAAAACCGAAAAGAGAATTGAATACGTGAATAAAACAGCAGTGTTCTGTTTATTGTTTGATGAGGGTAAGATGGAACAGAATGCGGCAAAGCTGGAACACTGTTCCATGTTTGCCTCTCTTATGTGTTCCATCATTGCCGCATGGCACCTGCATGGATTTCGCGTTTTTCTGTTGGAGACACGTGACGTTTCAAATCTTTTTTTCCGTTCAAGTTATTGCAAATCTATGAAGGTTTATCACAACAATCAAAATTGTACGTGAACGTATATAGATAAAGAGTAATAATACGAATTGTAGACGGTAGAAATAAGAAGAAGAAGGAAGAAAAGTTTAAAAAACGTACCATTTTTTTGTTTGTTGCCGCGGTAGTCATTTTTTTTGCTGGAATAATATTAAGGAATGTCACTAGACATTTCTGCAAAACAATTGTTCATGAATTGTTCCCCGTTGATCGCATAATTATTGAGCTGTTCCAAGTTGGCCGACTGTTCCTGGATTGGCGACTTTCCCTTACTACGATTAAAATTTCAAAACATTGATCTAAAAAGGATTTCAACTCATTATTTATCATTTTCTGATTCCAAAAACATATAGATATGTTTTGTTTGTATTAAGAACAAGCTCAGAAATTTTAAAAGAATACAAAAAAGCGTGCTTTTCTTGCGAAACGCAATACGCTACTGCGCTTTACTGGCTTTTCAATTTCACTTCGTGTTGCATGGAAAAAGTGAGCGATTTTATTGCCGCGGGGATTGACGAAGCTGTTATGGGTTGGTGAAAACATGCAGTGCTTTCAGTTTCATTCTGTGAGTTCGACAGATTGGCTTTAATGTTGTAATTTTAGTGTATATTTCGCCTTATGCGACTTGTTTATTTATTTGACTGTGCGTTGAAGTACATCTGTTCTTTTTACATTTCTTTCTATTACTTGTGTGTAGGCTTTAGAGTTGAGTTCGTCAATCAGTGTCAATCACAGGATCAATACAAGACTCTTTTACACTGATGAAACACACATCATGTGTTAAAATATGTATTTTCTTTCTTTCTTGTCTTTGCGTCTTTCTGTCTTCTTTGTCCGTCTGTCTGTCTGTCTGTATGTGTGTGTGTGTGTGTGTGTGTGTTTATGTCTGTCTTTCTGTCTGTCTGTATGTCTGTCCGTCTGTCTGTCTGTCTGTCTCTGTTCTGTCTGTCTGTCTGTCTGTGTGTCTGTCTCTCTGTCTCTCTGTCTGTCTATCTGTCTGACTGTCTGACTGACTTTTTGTCTGTCTTCCTTTCTTTTGTCGCGTTTGTCTACATTGAAACCAACAGGTAATTACACTCCTCTCGCTTGAATAGAGTTCAGTTAATTTCGCGGGCCTCAGTCGTCTTACCATATTAAATTAGTTTAAACACGTTTTTAAATGAACTATTTTTGTTTTTTTATTGTTGTGTGTGAGCCTCCTCAGATTACGAAATTCCTTATTGCAGAAAAAGGTAGAGCACAACAACTGCAAAAAAGAAAACCACGGCAACGCTGAATAGATCAATGCTACGGTAAAATAGTCAACGCTCTTCGTTTACGTAGTTCAGTCGCTTGAAATGATCACGGTAAGATAAGGATACTCTAGGATAAGGATAAGAGGAAAGCTCTTATTGCAAACGATTCTGATTGGACCTACTTCTTGTTTTAAGAACTGCACTACAGCAAACAAATAATTCATTAACTCTAATTAAGAAAAACCCGCTCGTGATAAGACCCACAAGATTTGCCTGCAAGCAGACAAAGTGCTGTTTACGTATTTCCTAATTCATTCACAGGTAACAAAACCTATAGCTTTGCGAGCAAGAAAGCACACAGTACTGTTTTGTTCTTTTGGGGTTGGGCCGCCATCACCGGAAGTACCCAGGGCGAGACCGGAAGTACGTTCCACGTTCACAAGAAAAACGAGCAATTGGGAAACTCCTGGGATCCATTGATCCGCGTCGGGTTACGTTCCGCACCACTGCCCACGCACAATTGATGCAGTAATAGGTTGAATGGGGGCACGCGCTGATGTTATTGCCAATATTGGCTGTCCTGCTTTTTGCTCAGAATGACTTTAGCTCTGTTTTGTTTTTCTGATTTAGTTGTGTACAGTTTTGTTTTATTGTTGATAGTTGATATGATCGCCGTCGTCTGTTTTGTATAATATTATGTGGACTTTGGGTTTCAATGAAGTGGGGTTAGGGGTAGGGAATGAGGGAGGATGGGGGAGAGCGTGCGCGCGCCCGCCTTTACGTCTATGTATATGTGTGTGTGTGTGTGTGTGTGTGTTTGTGTGTTTGTGTGTTTGTGTGTCTGTATGTGTTTGTGTGTTTGTGTGTTTGTGTGTCTGTATGTGTGTGTGTGTGTGTGCGTGTGCGTGTGTGTGTGTCTATCTGTCTGTCTCTCCATTTGTGTGAGTGTGTGTGTGTCTGTCTGTCTGTCTGTCTGTTTATCTGTCTGTCTGTCTGTCTGTGTATCTGTCTGTCTATGTATGTTTTTGTCTTTGTCATCGCGTCTACGTGTGTGTCAATGTGTGTAGCTGGACGCGTGTCTGCGTGTATTCAGTTGTGCGAGTGAGTGCGTGCGTGCGTCTTTCTATCTCTCTGTGACGACGTCCCTGTATCACCTGCCATTTTCTGATAACATTTACGTTCTTATTTATGCTGGTGATGTGGTTACCGTTTCTTTAAAAATGACAAGAATGACAAATACATTCGAACACGATTCCGATCGTGACATCATCAAAGTGCACGTGCTTCTGTTGAAGGCGCAGATCTGTTAGTGAACAGTGTGGCACACCATTTCAGATCTCACCAGGCTTGTACATGGGATACGACCAGCCGTCCACGTGGACGGATAGCAACAATAATTCCCACTCGACACAGAGAGAACTGGGTGGCCGAGTGGTAACGCACTTGCGCTCGGAAGCGAGAGGTTGCGAGTTCGACCCTGGGTCAGGGCGTTAGCAATTTTCTCCCCCCTTTCCTAACCTAGGTGGTGGGTTCATGCTAGTCTTTCGGGCGAGACGAAAAACCGAGGTCCCTTCGTTGTACACTACATTGGGGTGTGCACGTTAAAGATCCCACGATTGACAAAAGGGTCTTTCCTGGCAAAATTGCATAGGCTTAGATAAAAATGTCCACCTAAATACCCGTGTGACTTAGAATAATAGGCCGTGAAAAGTAGGATATGCGCCGAAATGGCTGCGATCTGCTGGCCGATGTGAATGTGTAAAACAATTCCATCTCACACGGCATAAATAAATCCCTGCGCCTTGAATATGTGCGCGATATAAATTGCATAAATTAAAAATTTAAAAAAAATTAAAAATAAATAAATAAATCCCTGCGCTTAGAACTGTACCCACGGAATACGCGCGATATAAGCCTCATATTGATTGAGAACCATGGCGTTTCAAGTGGAGGGTTGGCCTTATCCCCAGTAAAAAGCCTGTCCAGAATGATCTGGGATGAGTCAATCTGTTCAATGCGGGAAGTATTGCGCCTTTCAAAAACGTAAAAAAACAAACAAACTTCTTTTTTTTTAAATTCCGCAGCACACCCACAAAGGCATCCTCTGTTGCGTGGTATTTTTAGTGAACCCATCCCTGATGTCAGCCGTGACTTCAGGCTACTGGCATTTTCTTCGTCCAAGACAGATCAATAATCAATGATCTTTGGCCAGGAAAGAGGAGTCTCGTTTTTTCTCCTACCGATTTTTAAGACGCTGGTTTTGATGATTATTGTGTTGGTGGTCGTTTTCTTGTATGGCGATGAATTGTAACCGCAAAATAAGGAGTGTAATTTGCTTCTAAGTCATGTGTTTTTGTCCAGGTGTTGCATCTCTTT
>NW_027127403.1:0-2679 GCF_037325665.1 Littorina saxatilis
GCAACTACAGGCTTGAACACATGAATCTCAATATAAAATCCATGAGTTTGGTTGTTTTCTGAATTCAGATCTGCCGTGCACAATCGTTTATCGCTAGCAAGATTCCAAGGAAAGGTAACTCTCATACTTTGTCTACAGACACGAGTAGTTCCCCTTCCAGATTTCGGCTGCATCGACGAGACTGCAATCCGACGGTCAGTTTTTAACAATATTTCATTTTATAAACAGATCACACGCAATCAATTGCAAACATTTAATCAAATTAAAGAACATGCAGCGGTTTCATACACTAGTTTGCCCCAGAAAACTAAACTTCATACAGTTTTCAACGTTGGAACACGGGTGTAAAACTTCGTCTGCTAGTCACATTCGAGGAAAGAACATTTCCTGAGCGATACCAAAACATGAACAGAACACACACTATCTGCCTTTACCGCCACAGCAGAATGACAACATAACTGTGTACTTGATTTTAGTTCAAAACATGGAAACTGACAAGAAGTGTTAACAAAATTGAATGATTTGCACGGAACTATACAACCGCGCATTAATCGATCGCCTGCGCAGGTAGACTGGTTGGGTGAATATGATTCGATCAAACTTTCGCACAAAAACTCCTCTTTTCTTTGAATAACTGAAGAAAGGAGGGATAAAGAGGTTACATACCTCGTCTCAGTGATTATCAAAAATAATGGTCTCAGTTCGCGGTCATGAAAAAGCTCGCTGAAGCTCGCATTTTTCATGATCCGCTAACTTCGACCATTATTTTTGATAATCACTGAGACTCGGCATGTAACCTCTACTTACACCCCCGGTATAGGGGTGTGTATAGGTTTCGCTCGATGTGTTTGTGTGTTTGTGTGTTTGTGTTCGCATATAGATCTCAAGAATGAACGGACCGATCGTCACCAAACTTGGTGAACAGGTTCTATACATTCCTGAGACGGTCCTTACAAAAATTGGGACCAGTCAAACACACGGTTAGGGAGTTATTGGTAGATTAAGATTCTACAAGGACTTATAGAGTGACATATTAATGGTCAAAGGGAAATAACCTTCTCAGTTGGTGGCAGTGAGAATGGTTATTTCCCTTTGACCAACGGGGGTGTTTTTCCTACCTCGAAGGAATTTCTTGTTCGTATCATCTTCGTCAAACACGTGAGTGCAGTATAATTGTTTGGTCTTTTTTATGATTCGCTCTCACGCGCAGTCACCACTGTTCTGCTTGGTCCCTTTACCCCATCCCCAGCCTCACCCCCACACTTTACCCTACTATCGCACAAACCCCTATCCCCCCACCCTACTCCAGTGGCACAATATATTTTATTTTGATTCACGGGGGGAAAGCAGGCAAAAAGTGACACGCCTAATTGGCGAAACAGGGGGCCGTAAGGCAACACTCGGGGCCTCGGACCGCTGTGTTGTGTTTTCCAACTGGGGCTGATCCTCCGTAAGCCCCTGTGTGTGTGGATTTTCTTCTCTTTCCCGCTTTTTACATTTAGTCAAGTTTTGACTAAATGTTTTAACATAGAGGGGGAATCGAGACAAGGGTCGTGGTGTATGTGTGTCTGTGTGTGTGTGTGTGTGTGTGTGTGTGTGTGTGTGTGTGTGTGTGTGTGTGTGTGTAGAGCGATTCAGAGTAAACTACTGGACCGATCTTTATTAAATTTGACATGAGAGTTCCTGGGAATGATATCCCCGGACTTTGTTTCATTTTTTCGATAAATACCTTTGATGACGTCATATCCGGCTTTTTGTAAAAGTTGAGGCGGCACTGTCACACCCTCATTTTTCAATCAAATTGATTGACATTTTGGCAAAGCAGTCTTCGACGAAGGCCGGACTTTGGCATTGCATTTCAGCTTGGTGGCTTAAAAACTAATGAATGAGTTTGGTCATTAAAAATCGGAAACTTGTAATTAAAACTATTTTTTTTATTAAACGATCCAAAAATAATTTCATTTTATTTTTCGTCATTTTCTGATTCCAAAAACATATACATATGTTATATTTGGATTGCAAACAAGCTCTGAAAATTAGAAATATGAAAATTATGATTAAAATTATTTTTCCGAAATCGATTTAAAAACAATTTCATCTTATTCCTTGTCGGTCCCTGATTTCAAAAACATAATAGATATGATATGTTTGGATTAAAAACAAACTCAGTAAGCTAAAAAGAATAGACATACAGAAAAGCGTTTTATCCTGCTCAGCGCGACCACTAGGTACACTATTCTGCATTGCTTGTCGATTTCACTGCCTTTGCCACGAGCGGTGGACTGACGAAACTACGAGTATGTGGTCTTGGTGAAAAAAGCAGTGCGTTCAGTTTCATTCTGTGAGTTCGACAGCTTGACTAAATGTTGTTATTTTGCCTTACGCGACTTGTTCTTCTGCAACTCCTCCCGTTTAGATTGCAGAGCGCAGCAGGTGTGGGAGAAGACAGTTTTGAACCTGTTGCGTTGTGTTATGGCCGGCAGGGCGGACTCGGCTTTTGAACACTGGAAAACGACCGTCGATCTCCTTTCGGTTTGAGGTTCGCATCCAAGATTTGGATCTGTTGCGTTGTGTTGTGGTCGGGCTTAGCGGTTGAAGACTGGAACATGGTCGATCTCCTCAGTTTTGGATTGGAGTTCGGATCCAAAGTTCGAATCTGTTGCCATGTGTTTTGGTCGG
>NW_027127404.1:0-15488 GCF_037325665.1 Littorina saxatilis
TTTTTTCAAAGCCTTTACTGCTTTAGTCATTGAATCCACCCGACTTCGATTTATTGTTCAGTGATGGGTAATTGTGTGACCAACTATGTAAGTTAGTGATTGTTCTGGCTTCATACAATGACATTGCATTAATTTTATAAGTGTATGTGTGTGTGTTTCAGGCAAAAGCTGATATTACAGTCCTAGTTGTATGCAGTACCTCTGCTTCTTCGTTCAGGAATCAAAGTATACAATCTAAACTGATTATTTTGTTCAATAATGTTCAGCTTACCATCCCGAAGAAGGCAGTAACGTGCCGAGATATTGATTATAGATATTAAGTACCTAACCTGGTTACTGGTGTGTTTTCTTTTTATTTCAATAATGTAAATGTGTGACACCTTGCAGGGTACTTGATGTTCAGAGCAATTTTTCTGGCAAAAGACCTTTTATGGATCAAAGAAAACTTTTGTCGTGGTGCACAAGTCAATCAATTTGGTTGATAAATAATTTGTGCTGCATTTTCCCTGGTTCCAAAACGTAGTATGTATTACCACATGTCCTTACCTGTCATTGGCATCACCTGATTCTCTGAAAGCAGTCTTTTGTGGAAATACCAGGCATGAAAACTGAAAAAAAAAAAAAAAATACTGAAAAAAAAATTCGAAGGCGCATAGCGCCAAGTTTCGCCGGCGCGTAGCGCCAAGTTTCGCAGGCGCGAAGCGCCAAGTTTCACAGGCGCGAAGCGCCAAGACTTCTAGGGGGGTCCGGGGGCATGCCCCCCCCGGAATTTTTTTTTTCAAGGGTGCAATTTGGTGCAATCTGGGGCTATCTGAGCCTTAAAATTGGATTCAAACATGGCCCCAAAACTATTTTACTATAACTATGACTTGGAAAAAAAATTAAATAAATAAATAAAAAAATTTAAAAAAAATTAAAAAAATTAAAAAAAATTTTTAAAAAATTAAAAAAAGGAAAAATACGGAAAATAAAAAAAAATACGGTTTATTCTTTTCAGAAATACGGAAAATACGGAGAATTTTCATGCCTGAATACGTCATTTAACACTTGCACTTATAGTAGGGCTGATGGGGTCTATGTCTGTAGGTCGAGTTCCTGTAGGTGGATTCCCTGTATACCTAAGACTTTAAAATTGGCAATCTAGTATACAGGGAATCCCACAGGGTGCAGTTTTTCAATAAAACTTGCAAACCATACTCGAATTTCTAAGAAATATAAAAAAAAAGATCGAAAAACATCAAATTCTAACGATGTCGCTAAGCATCACGTGACTTTCATTGATATTAGCAAAACGCTACAGGAACTACACCCTGTGGTATTCCCTGTATACAAGATTGCCAATTTTAAAGTCTTAGGTATACAGAGAATCCACCTACAGGAACTCGACCTACAGTGAATCCCATTCTTTTGGTCGACATAGACCCCATCAGCTATAGTAGGTGGCTGTGGAACGGTAGACATGCAACGACAACGAACAACAAAAGACAAAGTGTGGAGAACACTCATTTTTCTTAACATACGCTAAGTTTCTTTGAGAATGCTCCAAGTGAAAATCAGGGGTTCCTGGGCCTGATATCACAATTAAACAGCTTCTTCTCAGAATCAGGAGGGAAAAAAACGAGATGTCGTGACAAGAACAGACAGCAGCAGCAGCAACAACAACATTGCTAAATCGTCGCTTTAACAAAATTTCATGTTTAGTATCGCAGACAAAGCACGGCTACTGATCCGACCAAAGCCACACTTCATGCACGATGGGCACATTGTTATGGCCAGCTTGTTAACGTGAGCATTCCTCGCAGTGGGGCACTGCGGTTATGAAATTAAAGGCCCCTCCTGTTCTTGGAACCGCAGGAGCTTTCTAGTTTGCTGTTAGGTAGATTTTTGGTTCCTCTTTCCTGTCATGCTCTCTTTTTCTTCATGAATTCTTTTCTTTTTTCTGCCTTCTTGCTCATTCACCTGTATTTTTTCCAAAAATCTCTTCTCTTGCCGCTTGTCTCGCGATTCATGTATAGTTTAATCTGTTAGTGTTCTGATGTAAGTCCAGCAGTAGATAGGTTAAGCCTATTTTAACATACTGGAAACTGGTAATCTTCCAGTAGGTATTAATTTAGTTTTACTAAAGCCTGCTGGGACACAAGTAATGGGTTAGTGCATTTGTAAACAGGAATCGCTTGACAAGTGGCCCCCTTCATCCCCCCCTTCCTCGTCCTGATATGGCTCTGCGTGGTCGGCTGGACGTTAAGCAACAAATAAACAAACAAACAAACAAACGTGAGCATTGTGTATGTTTTACATAGAATTGAATGTGTTTGTCGTTGTGTCTGTCATCTATCCTAGTCGTTTGATTTAGAATAAAGCAAACTTATTACAATGACGATTTTCTTCGGTTTTTGATGAAGGATTGGCATCTTTTCCTATTTTCCAACTCTGCCACCATACACTGGCCGTTCAGGTCTGCATGTCGACCACATGGTGTGTGATCAGATTTTTCGGACATGTTCACAATGCTTACATGACCACCAAATGGAAAATCAGTTTGTATTTGTTATGTTTTTGTGTAAGCACAATCTTCATACAAGTAAACAGAAACAGTTTTGTTGCAAACAGAGCCTTCATAAGAAAAAATGCTTCTAAGTCAAAATACATACCCCCTTGTTCGTATTGCGTAAAATATACCCATAAATTCTGGACATCATATTTTTATTTTTTTTCACAACAATGAAACCAAACTTTGGCATATGTTTTAGCAATATATTCACAATAAAACCTATGAGTTTGAAGGCTGCATCTTGTTTTGTTTATTTTTGAGAATTTTTTGCAAACCCATGCAAATGGCCAGTTTCTGGGGAGTGACTGGGGAGATAATGGCCAGTATAGAAAGAGTTAATAAGTAAACTAATGTCAGAAGTAGGTATTTACCTTGTTTGCCTTCGCGTTCTTGATAGCCCGCTGCAGCATTTGTATCACTTCCCTTGACATTCAAAACGCCAATGTATTTCTGAAAGGAAAATAAAGATATTGACCGAAACATCACACAAAAAGTATATCATGCTAGGGTTTGTTTACAGTTCTACGACCACATCTGATTGTAATTTAAATAAAGAAAAACTGTATCCATTTATTACTTCTCTATTTGTGTGTGTGCAGGGGCGGATCACATCATTTTTAAGGGGGAGATTCCAAATTTCTTTCAGGGACAATTTGACGACGCGAAGCGTTTAGTTGAAGACGCGAAGCGTTCAACCTCCTTGGGGGGGGGGGGGGGGGGGGGGGGGGGGGGGGGGGGTCCGACAAATGTTGATAAAAACAAGGAAAATGGATCAATCCGAGCCAAGAAACATCCCCTAATACACCTTCCAAAAAAGTAAATAATTATATTAAGAAGAAAAATTTGAATCACAACAAGGACAACTGATAGATCTGGCGCAACCTGAGCAAACTAATTAGCCAACTTCTTTCCAAAATCGTCACTTAGAATACAAAGGCCGGATCCGCCCAGTGTGTGTGTGTGTGTGTGTGACCGATGACCTTCTCTAAATTCTTATCGTTGCGTTTGCATGGTAATAAAGTTTTAATACTGGATATGCCCATGAAAAAATATCATTTCTTGTTCATGTCATTGTGTGTGTGTGGCCAGGACCGTGACTTCTGCTTGCCTCGACGTCTTCAGAAAAGACACAAAATGCCAGCAGGCGTATGTTCTTGGAGCACTCAGTATGCCGTCATCTGCAAACAAATAAATACAAATTATTCAATTGTGTAAATAAAGAACAATCATTTTAATATTACAACAAAAAAATTCATATAACTGTAGTCTTCACCAGAGACATCCACTACACTATCTTTAAATAAAACTGCCGTAAAAAAATTAAATACTATAAAACTTACCCCCACTCAGATCTATTTGGGATTATTCAAGTTTCAACCATGAAACGATTCCGGTTTGGACAGATCTGCTAGTTTGCCGCTGAAACTGAAATCAAAGCTGGCGATCTTCAGAACTATTTCTAATCTTGTATTTGTGATTAATATAAAATACTGATCTTCCCAATAGAAGCTGATGTGTATACACATGACCAGGACAAGGTATTTTGTTACAGGGCATTTACGCAGACGTCGCAGTTCAAAATATCGTTTTAGATCTGATTTTGTACACCAGCCTGTGTGATTCAGAATCGTCTGCCCTTTTTCAGTTTAACATTTTATGGACGATTCCTATGAGACTGCTCAATCATAACTGATGACAAATTCAGAAACAGATGATGGTTTCAAGTAGACTACAGTAATGATTCGTTAAAAATGTCAAGCCACTCGTCGATCATTCACACTCAAAGAACCCAAGCCAAATCTGCTCTGGTTCCGAGCAGCTTTTTCCAACTGAGACCCTAATTGTTACGCATCTGCCGCGAAAAGATAGACCACAAACAAGCGGCACTGTACCATGCTTTCGTTTATGTTGCTAAACAGATTAAATGTGCATTATAAATGTGCTTACAGCAAAGAAATGCATCCTTACTTACCACAAAAATACTGGTACCACATTCATCGCACTTGTGTCTTCTTACCAAAACCAATCGATATGTTTGTTTACGATGTATTGGTAATTACTAACCGTTAACTATTTTTCAAAAATCTGAAATGACTTTTAAGAATCAAAGAAAGATTCGCTAAAACGGTTGACTTCAGAAAATAAGCAATATTTTTCTGAACCATGAAATAAAAATCGAAAACTCCGTTTGATCTTTTATTTTGGTAGATTGATGACAACAGCCGGAACTGAAAGTACCAGAACCAAAAATTAAGGGCATTAATCAGGTAAACTAAGAAGATTGTCGTTCCTGGCGCGCACTTCACATGTCCGTCAAACAGTGTCAGAGTGAGAGAAAAATTTTTTTTTTTCGCAGTTCGACAGTATATGAGGCCCTTCTTCATATCAAAGTGTAAAGGTTGCTGAACGACGTTTTTCCTTTTTGCTTGTTTAGTTACACTTTAAAAAGTGGAACCTTTCAGGATCACCAATAAAACCAAATAGATGAGCAAGTAAGAGGAACATGAACAATAAATCTCAAAACTTTTTACAAATAAAAGGATTAAGATGTAAGCCACGAAGGCCGTAGTAATAAAAACAATATGTACAGTTTGGCGACTAGTGGGCCTTGGGTGAGGATATGTTGTCTGGAGGCTAGTCGCTAGACTCAGGAGGGATGGCGGGAGCCACTCGACCTCAAACTGAAACACGCTGATGTGATAATCTGGGCTTAGTTATACCCACAGCCCCATGTCCGAGTCCCTGACCAGTCGGCACAGCAGCAAGCTGTGTGACCAGCCTAGAGAACTGCTACTGCGCAAATAATCCTGGGGACTCAGACCATGGAGCTGCATATGGTCATATAAGGTTTTAAAGGTAATTCTATTTGTAGCGCATGGAGCGAAAATGTGTTGAAATGAATAGGGTTCTCCACAATGGCAGGACTTGTTAAAGATATGGAAGCGGCAGCCGCCGGCACGGAGGCGTCTGAAGATAGTGAGGAGGTTTGTTGGGAGATCGGGGTGTAGATCGTTCATATCAATGGGTTGATAGGACAGAGATGTTACGTACTGACTTCGAATGAGTTTACGGATTTTACTGTAGAACTCGGTTACTGAGTAGCCGATGTTAGTGTTAGCTGGGCTAGATTCTGCCGCTTCTTTGGCAGCGACATCCGCCAGTTCATTTCCCCGGACCCCTACGTGAGAGGGGACCCAGAGAAATGATACGGATGTGCCGGATGAGATTAACTGGTGACATATAAAGAGGATTTCTCTTTGTAGCTCTGCCCGATTTGATGTGTTTCGATGCAGAGCTTGTAATGAAGAGCGCGAGTCAGAGCAGAAAACTGGCAATCGGAAACCGCCAGACCCCATCACAAACAGAGTTCCACAATCCACCGGTGTTGACTTAAAGGCCAACAACTCGGGTGCAGAGTCTGCTGTGAAAGGAGCGGTAGCCTCCCCTGTCACAATTATGCGCAGACTCGGAGACGTAATCAATGTCCCACACCCCTGTCACCACAGTGGCACGTCAAAGACCTCCGTCATTGTCCCAAAGGTGCAGGTGGCTGATTGCAATTAACTTAATAAGCGCACACCTGTGTAGCGCGACTCTTGTTGCTGCTATCTGTCCAATTGGAGGAAACGATCCGACTCTTCTCGCAATAGGATAATAAAAAAATTAAAAAAACCGGAAAACATGTTCTGCTTGTTTAAGGGTATTCAGCTGGTATTTCCTTGTTTTTTACTACCTATTTTATTCATGTTTTTATTACTTAGTTAGTGGAAGAATCTTTTGTAATGTATGTTTGATGGTGTATGCTTTTAATTAACCGTTGTTGACTATGAATGTAGATGTAAATGCTTGTATAACTGTGTTTTAATTTTAAATGTGTCAAGCGCAAAGAGCATAATTGTAAAGTTATGATGTTGCGCTATATAAATGCTCATTTATCATTATTATTATTAAATGAAAAAAAAATATGAAAAAAAGAAAAAAAAAAGAAAGAAAAAAAGAAACAAACAAGTACGTCTGCGTAGGGTAGGGGTGTGATAAAAAAAAAGGCACCCTGTTCCTCCAGGTTGAGGGTTGTGAATTGAAACAGTCAACAGAATGTCAAACAGTTTATAGGGAGCTGCAGGACCGACGACCCTTCTTCGCCAGATATTTTTTTGGGACCTAGGTGTATGTCAAGACAACGACTTTCACAGCTAGAAAATGATTCTTCTGAACAGAGTTGCATCTACTGTAATTTTTGTTAATGGACTGTGACCGTCATTCTGCAATCAGTCGCTAAAGAACGCTACCAACTAACTTGTTCAACACATGGCCGACGAACAAACACGACTTTGCAGCGTTGCGTACCTCCTGTACAAACCGGAAAGCACTTCCTGAATGAAAATGTTACAGACTAATGTCATGAATTTTAAAATTGGAATGCAGTTTGCACAAAGAACACACTCATCTTACACTTCCCATCAATACCATTGTTTCGAGCAAGCTATAAAAACAATTGGCGAGCGGGCAAAAGGAACAGAGTAAATAACGATAATGGTATGAGACTTGACAGTGAATGGCTTTCCTGTGGGCTAGTGGAACGAACGTCTGAATTCTAGAATTTAAATATGCATGCACTGTGTCGGCGTCAGTGAATACCGATGAATAATCAAAGTGACTTGGGAACGGGAAGCGCCGACGGTCATAACAATTGCAAGTATTGCAGCAAACGAGTTCTTTGTTGTGAGTTTGCATCTCTCCTCCCTCACCGATCTCACCCCCCCACCCACTCGCTCTCTCGCTCTCTCTCTCTCTCTCTCTCTCTCTCTCTCTCTCTCTCTTCATACATCCAAGACCTGTTTGAGCGTCCTCCTGGTAGAGCGAGGCTTTTGAATTATACGCTACCGCTCCCACGCATTGATTTGTATAAATCTAGTTTATCCTACTGGGGATCGCTTGTGTGGAATTTAATTCCAATGTACTGTAAAACATGTCAAACCCTTTCGTCTTTTAAAAAAAAATGTTCGAAAATATCTTTGTCAAAAATAATTCTCTCCCTACACTTTAAAATCATAACTGTTACTGCATCACATCTTAATCATCATTTTATTAATCCATGAACCACGTTATTATAGCTAGTGTTTTTGTTAGTTTTAAGAATAAGAATAAGAATAAGAATAAGAATACTTTATTATCTCATAGAGAAATTCGGGCGTGGTACATAACAATAATACAAACAGGACATTGTTTTTACATAAGACATATAGCACTATATAACAGGGCAGGTTATAAACACACCTCCCACCTACCTCTCTTTTAACCTGATTACACATTCTTAGTTAATTAGTTATTCGTTTGGCTGTTTAAAACATGTTATATAAATACATCATTGTAATGTATAATGTCATGTATGTCTAAAAGGGACAGGTTGGAAGATTAGGCATCGCCTAAAACCTTTATCCCTTTGTATTAAAGTTTTGAATCTGAATCTGAATCTCTCTCTCTCTCTCTCTCTCTCTCTCTCTCTCTCTCTCTCTCTCTCTCTCTCTCTCTCTCTCTCTCTCTCTCTCTCTCTCTCTCTCTCTCTCTTCACTGCTCTAAAACTTCTCGCTTTTCTTCCATGCTCTTTTTTCTTACGAATATTTCCTATGTCGAAACGAAAAACACATACATGGCCAGCCGGTCCGACAAAAGAAAATGACAAGTTTAACAATGCTTGCGGCCCTATGCTCCACAGGGAGTCTACAGGAATAAGTCAAGTAAGTCAACAATGCCACACGCTATTTTTGCTGTTCCCTTGCCATCTGAGACGTACGCATTTCATATTTCAACATTTAAACTTTATTTGAAGCAAGTAACACAAAAAGGTGAATACGTACGAACCTCTGCAGAAGAACTCCGTGAGACGTAGAATAATCACGCAAGAAAGGTTAGCTTATGAATCGTTTAGTTATGGACAAAACGAATCATCAACGAGCAGGCTCACGTCGAGCCTTTTGTCTTTGTAGTGGAAGACCTCATGATCTGTACTGTGAGAGTTAGCATAACGCCTGATGCTAATTGGGCGAAGTCGACTTCACGAAGCTTTGGCACTGAATATTTGTGACCCTCCACCACGAAATGAGTCGCATGTCACCTCGCGCGGTTCTGCGCTAGGCTTAATATAAGTCCGGGGAGTGTCTGGTAAACAGTGTGAGGGTCACCTTAGTCACAGGCTTATAACTCAAACAGTTTTTGCTCTTTTTTAAAACGGTTTTCACCACTGGATAGAGCATAACAATCTCTTTAGGAAAATGTACAAATATGAAAATCATGCAAAGGTGACATGCGACTCATCCCGTGGTGGAGGGTCACATTTGGTCAAAAGACTTCGCGAAATCTTGGCGAAGTCAACCGACCTGATCGTGTAACGACACGACACGACACGACACAACACGACACGACACGACACGACACAACACGACACGACACTACATTGTTGGTGAGACGTACAGGAATACCATCAGGCATGCAGGTGCTGAAGGAGAGTTTGCATCACGTCGCACCATCAGCAACATATCAACGTGCTCCGTTATGTTTACAGTAATGCGAACAAAAATCTATCAATCTCTCTCTCTCTCTTTCTCTCTCAGAGAAGGACTCTGGAAATGTTCCACCATGCTCCTGTAATGCCTCACATTAATTATGTTTTGACGCTCTGGGATGGCAGCAGTGATGTCCACTTGAAAAAGTTAGACTCTCTCTATCGTCGCTCGGCCAAACTCATCGTAAAGGATAATGCCTCAACAGATATGAAATTAAAAATGCTTAACTTTCTTCCACTGGAAAAGCATCTCAAGTTAAACAAAGCCATTTTCATGCATAAATTGTATTACGGTAAAGTGCCGATTTACATAACATCATTATTTAATAAAGCTACCCACAGATATGGGTCGGTCAACTTGATCCCACCGATTCTACGAATTGACCTGTATAAAACCAGTCTTGCTTTTTCGGGTACTTCAGTTTGGAATTCGCTTCCATCATCCTTCAAGCACTTAAAGTCATTAACAAGTTTTAAAAAATGTGTTAAAAACCACTTAATTTCTGAGTAGTTTAACGCCTTTTGATTTACCACACTTAGTATTACGTCAAAGATATGCTGTGCATTGTATGTTCTGAACATATTTTTGTTGTACTATTGCTACATGTTCGATTGCTACCAGCTTGTATTTATAAATACCTGCATAGTATGCATTTGATTTTATGAATAACCACATATGTATGCTCTTCATGCCTCATCTTCATCATCATCATCGTCATCATCATCATCGTCATCTTTATTATCACGTGCTGAAGTTTTCCGACCTCCTTTTGTTGATTAACTTTTTAACTTTTTAATTTTTATATAATTATATAATTGTGTGTCTATGCGTCCCAAGGACAGATTGTAAGAAAAGGCGTAGCCTTAAATCTGAATCCTTGTTAACCTTCACCGGGCTTCGTGTTTGATACCCCGATTATGGCATCCTGGGTCCTACAGGACCCATATTTTTCAAAGAAGGATAAAACTGTTTATACTGATTCGGATGATGTGGGTACCACAGGACCCATACTTTTTAAAGAAGGTTGCACAGAGTCATTTGCCTTGGCGATGTAATTCTTTTGTTTCCGTGAGTACTGATCATCGTGACACATTGACAAAATGGCATCAGCAAGCAAGGCAAACCTCGAGGAAGCTTTCAGAAATGTTGGGTAAGCCATTTTAAATCCTTTGTTGTCTAAACTTCGTTGGTACTAGAAAATGAACGGCACTGTAATAAAGTACTTTCAACAAGTCAGAACATGATCTCTTTGTGTACTTGGAACTATTTATTCATTTGGGTGTGATAATGCGATTCCCATGTGCTTCAGTTATTTAGCTGAGCTCGAAAAAAAAAATATCAACGTGCTGCGCGTACTGTCTTGTGTTTTATAGACTACTTTGTAGATGTACAGTGATGATCAGTGATGCATGGTGAATACAACGTCCTAGTGAGTTAACACCATTTTCACCCTAATGTTAGTTCTGATTTCACCAATATTTTACATCCTTTGTGTCTGTAGCGCGGACGTGCCAAAGGGGATGGTGCATATCCTGCACCACGTGGGTTCCACCAGGCAGGATGTGTACAGGTCAATGTGGAGCAGCCTCATAGTAAGTTAGTTTTACTGTTTTCATTTATACAAAGTGTACTGTTTGTTGATGGCACAGAAGTGTTTATTTATTCGATATCTGGCCTTCTAATTAGAGACAAAGAATGTGTGCAAAAACGTAGATTATCATGTGGTCATTTTGATATTCACACTGTATACCAAATAAGTTCTCATTGCAATGATACTTGATATGTTGCACACACACACACACACACACACACACACACATGCACACACCAGAGAGAGAGAGAAAGAGAGAGAGAGAGTGAGTTTTCTAACTCGTAACTGAAATTACTGTGATTTTTTTTTATACAGTACATTGGGAAACTGTCGACGTCTGGAAAGAGGACACTGGTGTATCCCACCCGCGTCGCTGGGGCCGATTCGCCCGGCCCCTCGTCCATGGGTTCTACTGCTTCGTCAAAGGGATTTCCGGCCACAGGATTTCTTTCGAGGGATCGTGGCACTTTCAAATCGTTACCATCGACTTCCGGTTCGCATCCTACGGGAGTTCCGGTCGTAGGTGGTAACGGCAATCCGTTTCCTGCCTACGCTTCCGCTCAGGCGGTTGCGGACGGTGGGGGACAGGATGGGTCAGCTTTCAGAGCTTGCCCTTAAGCAGGGTCAGAAGAAAGGCGGTTCCACGCAGTCTTCGTCTTTTCGTGGCTCTGGGCAAAAGACGCGGTCGCATAGGGGTGGCAGCCGTTCTCGCCCCTATAATAAGAAGCCTTCCTTCGGGAAGAAGGGGTCAGGTGGTAAACCTAACCCCCAATGAAGGCTCCCCGATCCAACCACTCCTCTAGCCCCTACCCCTTTGGTAGCGGGCGGCCTCTCAAGGGCCGTTCCAGCTTGGTTGTCTCTCGCGAGCAGCCCTTGGGTTATGGGAGTGGTTCGATCGGGGTTCCGGTTGCTCTGGTTAGAGGACAAGACTCCTTTAACCAGAACAACACCCAGTTTCAGGTTTCCCGCCGATCCGGAGGCATGTGCCGTCATTCAGGCGGAGGTGCTGCTGCTTTTGCAGAAGCATGCGATAGAGGAGGTCATCGATCGTCGATCCCCGGGGTTTTACGGGAGACTGTTTGTCGTCCCGAAAGCGTCAGGGGGTTGGCGACCGGTGTTGGATCTGTCTCCCTTGAACGGCTTTCTCCGGAAGGTTCCGTTCAAGATGGAGACTCCAGCGTCTGTCAGGGAGGCCCTTCGTCCGTTGGACTGGGTCACTTCCATCGACCTGACAGACGCATACTTCCATATTCTGATGCACAGGTCAGATCGAAAGTGGCTGCGGTTCCTGTGGGGCGACAGGGTGTTCCAGTTCAGGGCGCTGCCGTTCGGGCTCTCGTTAGCGCCTTGGATCTTCACCATGATAGTGCGCCAGCTTTGCGCTTTAGTGCGGCAGCAAGGGATTCGTCTCAGAGTTTATCTGGACGACTGGTTGGTCCTGAATCAGCTAGAGTCCCTGTGCGATCAGCACACCCGGATAGTCTTGCAGACTGCGAGAGACTTAGGTTTCTCCGTGAACCAAGGGAAGTCCGACTTGGTTCCCTCTCAGCAGTTTACGTATCTGGGCATGGTGTTCGACACCCGAGCTTGGACTGTTTGTCCCGCCCAGCGGAGGATAGACAAGCTACAGGATCTGGTCAGGTCCCTGTCGAGCCTCCGCCACGCGCCAGTCAGGGTATTGGCTTCACTCCAGGGCCAGATGGAGTCGATGTCTACCCTGATTCCGCTGGGCAGAGTTCACAAACGCCCGTTTCAGGCGTTTCTGAACTCTGCCTGGGATCCAGCCTCTCAAGGTTGGAATTTATCTCTTCCCCTTCAGGGATGGTTCCTGGAGTCAACGAGGCAGTGGTTGGATTCGGCCTGGCTGACTCAGGGCGTTCCGATTTCACTGCCCGTTCCGGAGTTGCATCTCTTTACCGATGCTTCTCTTCAGGGTTGGGGAGCTCATCTGGAGGGGAACACAGCTTCCGGTCTTTGGGACCAGGCTCAGAAGTTGTTGCACATCAACATTCTGGAATTGGAAGCAGTGCGCCTCGGGCTTCTGGAGTTTGTCGCCTCTCTGCGAGGCAAGCAGGTGTTGATCCACACGGACAACACCACTGTGGCCGTGTACCTGAACAAGCAGGGGGGCACGCGCTCGCGAGTTCTGTCCAACAGAGCATGCGAGATTCTCACTTGGGCGTTCCATCAGGGGATAGTGATCTCAGCGAAGTACCTTCCGGGGTGCCTGAACATCTTGGCAGATTCGCTCAGTCGCTCATCACAGGTACTGCACTCGGAGTGGACTATCGCGCACCAGGCACTGCGGCGTCTTTGGACGCAGGTGGACAAACCCCTCTTGGATCTGTTCGCCACCCGGTTCTCTCGGCGTCTCCCAGTCTTCGTGTTTCCGGTACCGGACCCGGAGGCTTGGGCGGTCAACGTCATGGGAATATCCCTTTATCACTGCTGCGCTTAAAAAGTGTGGGTCCTGTGTTACCCACATCATCCGAATCGGTATAAACACCTCCATCCCTCTTTGAAACGTATGGGTCCTGTAGGACCCAGGAAACCAGAATCGGGTATATCAAACGACGTCATTGCTGATTGTTTTCTAATTTGACCGATTGATTTAAAATTTGGGTCATAGGAAGCCATGCAGGTGGCCGAGGAATACACCAAATTTCATTAAAAAATTCGTATTAGCACCGGAGTTATGGTCATTTTTATGTGCCTCTGGGTCCTGTAGTACCCAGGAAGCCCGGTGAAGGTTAAATAAAGTTCAATTCAATTCAATTCTCACTCTCTCTCTCTTTGTCTGTCTGTCTGTCTGTCTGTCTCTTTGTGTCTCTGCCTCTCTCTCTCTCTTTCACCCCTCCCTCTCTCTCTCTCTCTCTCTCTCTCTCTCTCTCTCTCTCTCTCTCTCTCTCTCTCTCTCTCTCTCTCTCTCTCTACTAGTGTTAACGGCTGATCTGAGTAACTTCATTCCCAAATGAAAGATATAACTATGTCAATGTAATTCTGTAATTTTTGAGTTCTCCTTGTGTAATTCCTTAAATGCACATTGTGTTGCATTCCATACAATGTATTTCTGTATTTTATATGATTCAATCTATATTTTGTACGTGCGTCCGTCTTTACGTGTTGTATAAAGGACAGGTTGGAAGAATAGGCTTTGCCTAAAACCTTTATCCTTTTGTAATAAAGGTCTGAGTCTGAGTCTGAGTCTGAGTCTCTCTCTCTCTCTCTCAGAGGAGGGGGGGCTGGTAGGGTGGTGAACTTCACGGAGAGAATACAAATAGAGAAGAAAAACAATCCAGGAAGAAAGCACCCTCACGCCATTGAGCAGGCGCTTTCAGCAAGGCTATTTCCAGTCCATAGCACACGCTTGTAATATACGCATATCTGGATGGACACCGGAGCGTGAAATGCAAGATCTGGCAACGCCACCGTCCGTTATTCGCTTGACCGCTACTTCGTCGCAGCGGCCTTTTTCTTTCCAAAGCCATCAGCACCACCCATGCAAGTAGACATTCTGCGGGGATTTCTGGCCCTGGACGCCATCAAATGTTAGGTAAACGTGCCATAGATAATTACTTGTCAGAAGTGAAATAGGGTAGAAAGAAGTGGTAAGCGTATATGGGTCTCGTGGTTTTGCAATGAGGATTAGGCAACGTCAGACAAAAACAAGTTTTTTGTGGACTTTTATTTTTTGGGTTTTGCATGCATCTTTTCTTGACCTCTACGGACATACGTTTGGTTTTGTATCGTTGAGAGCTTTGGTTAATCTGACAAGGAACATTCATTCTGTCGGTTTTGTATCGTTGAGAGCTTTGGTTAATCTGACAAGGAACATTCATTCTGTCCTACACTGCATCCACGTTAAACTTGCTGGAAATGCGCGCAAGTCATTTAGATAATTCGGTTGGTCCGCTGCCAGGAGTAATTCGTTCAAACAAAAAGCGAAACAAAACAAAAATACAGCTGTACTCGATTTCCAGTGCATTTGCTTCTTCTTTTTTCATCCGGAACACACACACACACACACACACACACACACACACACACACACACACACACACACACACGTACACACACACACACACACACACACACGCACGCACTCACACACACACACACACACACACACACACGCACACGCACGCACACGCACACACACACACACACTTACACGCACGCACACGCACGTAACGAGGAGGAGAGGTCTTATCCCATGATAAATACCGTCCAGATGAAGATGGTCAGCCAAATGGTGTACACGGGAATGAGTGTGCAAACGAGGCGGGGGGGGGGGGGGGGGGGGGGGGGGGGGCGGGGAGGGGGGCGGGGGGGGGGGGGGGCTTTACGTCCTCACAGGAAGATTTTCTAATACGGACATGTGTGTGATGATATGCTAAAGCTAAGGTCCCACTATCACGAATATTTTGGCGAACCACGAGTTACTACGATTTTGCCACAACGATGTTTGCCACGAATGATTTGGAAAAAATCGGCGATTTTCTCTACGAATCCCAAATCGTTGTAGTTCGCCGTCAAAATTCGTCACAGTGCGACCTGGGCTTAAGAAGCAGTGTGCCTTCGGACGTAGGGCTCTTTTGAAGCGGCACAAATGGGAAGGGGGGAGGGGGGGGTGGGGAGGGCGTTGGCTGGCCTCCCCAAAATGTCCCACTAGTACATTAGAACACAATATTGTGTTGGGATCCTTCTTCTGAGGTCAGAATAGAACATTACCGTCATTCTTCAACCTTCTCAGGGGCGGATCTGGGTTTTGAAAGGGGGGGGG
>NW_027127405.1:0-15000 GCF_037325665.1 Littorina saxatilis
TTTTCATCCTCCTCATTCGGGGTATCCCCAAGTTTGAATTTTGTTCCGACCTTGATGCACTCTTTGTGGGTGTATCTGTCTCTGGACCGGCACGGTTGGCCTAGTGGTAAGGCGTCCGCCCCGTGATCGGGAGGTCGTGGGTTCGAACCCCGGCCGGGTCATACCTAAGACTTTAAAATTGGCAATCTAGTGGCGGCTCCGCCTGGCGTCTGGCATTATGGGGTTAGTGCTAGGACTGGTTGGTCCGGTGTCAGAATAATGTGACTGGGTGAGACATGAAGCCTGTGCTGCGACTTCTGTCTTGTGTGTGGCGCACGTTAAATGTCAAAGCAGCACCGCCCTGATATGGCCCTTCGTGGTCGGCTGGGCGTTAAACAAACAAACAAACAAACAAACAAACAAACAAACAAACAAACAAACAAACAAAATCTGTCTCTGGTCTCTGTGTCTGACTGTCCGCCTGTCTGTCTATCTCTGTGTGTGTGTCTATGTCTCTTTGTCTATGTCCCTGTCTGTCTCTGTCCTCATTCTCTTTATACCTCGAACGGACAGACACATACAGACAGACCAACACTCCCCCACTCCCACCCCCCCCCCCCCCACACACACATACTCACACACACGCAGACACACGCGGGCACATACAAACACCAGGCAAAAAGGCAGACAGACAGGCAGGCAAGCAGAACTACGCTTGAAAACACTCAAACGCACACACACACACACACACACACACACACATAGACAACCACCTCCCCCCCCCCCCCCCGACAGAGAGTCACCCAGTCTCCTCAGAGTAAGAAAAAAAATACCCCCAGAAAATGTTTGCATTGAAGAAGGCACGGTTGCCCCTTTTAAACTGCTGGAGTGGACGAAGAGAGGTTGAGAGACTCAGAGAGACGGATGTTTGACAGAAACGGATGTTTTACCAGCAGATCGTTGAACCCGGCTCGTTTGAAACATCAAAGTGTCGTCTGACTGAGCGCTTCTTCAAGTACACAGTCTATTTAAAGGGGGATGGGGGTGTTCTTAGATCCCTGGAAATCATCCCACAAGAGCTGCTTTCGGTCTCAATTATGGAGCAGACGATATGCTTTTACATTTTGTCTGCTTTATTGTTGATTTGTTTTTTAAACCGAGCATTTGAACACGAAAGGCTTTGAAATTAGGGGAGATATCTTTGCCGAATAATTTCGTATTTAACTAGTTTGAGGACGTCGCATCCTTGGAAACCTGGCAACAATGAGCGGCTTTCATGATCAATTTGGATGCTTACGATAATTATGCTTTTACATTTTTTGCCTGGTTTGTTCATTGTTTTGTTTTTTAAATCGAGTGCTTGAAAATGAAAAGCTTTCGTCAGAGATATAGCATTGAAGAATGATTTCTAATTAACGTTGCTGATAGCCTTCATCCTTGAAAATTTAGCGAAAGGGCGGCTTTCTTCGGATTATATAATGTAAATGGCATGCTTTTACTTTTTTGTTTGATCTATTGATTTATTGGTTTTGAAATCGCGTGTTTGAAAGCGGGAAACAGCTTTGAGATTACCAGTGATACCTTTGCATATTTTAAACACAGTGTTTGAGAGTTAAAAGCTTTGGAAACAGCCGCAATGATTCTGCTTACTCAGTTTGCTCTTGCTGGTTAGGTAATAGATGTTTGAAGAGTTTTCCCAGGTTTTGTTTTAGTCAGTATAGAGTTATAAAATGGTAGGCTTTGAAACTGCAAACGATGACTCTCTCACACCCCCCGCGGGTTAGGGGGAGTCCCATATTGGTTGGGACGAGAAAGAATTTACCCGATGCTACCCAGCATGTTGTAAGAGGCGACAAACGGATTCTGTTTCTCCTTTTACCCTTGTTAAGTGTTTCTTGTATAGAATATAGTCAATGTTTGTAAAGATTTTAGTCAAGCAGTATGTAAGAAATGTTAAGTCCTTTGTACTGGAAACTTGCATTCTCCCAGTAAGGTCATATATTGTACCACGTTGCAAGCCCCTGGAGCAATTTTTTGATTAGTGCTTTTGTGAACAAGAAACAATTAACAAGTGGCTCTATCCCATTTCCCCCCTTTCCCCTATCCCATCTCCCCCCCTTTCCCCGTCGCGATATAACCTTGAATGGTTGAAAACGACGTTAAACACCAAAGAAAGAAAGAAAGAAAGACTCTCTCACAAATGTTTTTAATTAACATTTTTAATCGTTCATTCAATCCTTTTTTTTGAAGACAAACTGGTTTGGTGGCTTCAGATGTCGATCCGATAAAAAATAGTCTTTAAAGCGAATTTCCTTGAGAACATTTCTCCAAAAACACTTAGTACACCGAATTCCGGAAAAAGGGAAATATGTGAAATCACCGATAATGACTCTGCCAAGCGGTCTAATTTTGAATTGTGTGTGTCTTCGATTTCAAGCCGGTGTCATGGTGGTGACACTAACAGCCAGACCACCGCTTCGTCAGTCGTCCGACTGCGGTTGTCCGAACGCAGTGCTGGGGAAGTAGAGGGCAGCACTGTAATCGGACAACTCTCCGTTAGTCGAATAATTAAAACAAATGTTTTGATGAAATCCTGTGTCATCAGATTACTGCATTTCATTTGTTCAACTGCAGTTGGCCGACTTTGATGCTTGCCCACGAAACCGGCCCCTGGATTAAGGTGCACGAACCGAAAGTGGGTGCCTCCCAAAGGGGAGAGAACAAAACGCGAGGTCTGATTCGTTTAATTCACATCAAATCTCAATTTCCACCAATCCAACACTGCGGCTGAATCTCACCCGGTTGGTAACTTTATCGTGCTCCCCGGCCCTGACATCTGCGATGAGAGCAGTTCTGGCCATCCGTGTCAGCAAATCAAACCCCGTTCTGTTGTGGAAAGAAGTTTTTCATGCGGGTCTTATCTTACGTGGCACATGCAGTTTTAATGCTTGTTTGCAGAGCTGAGTTTTGTGTTGCACGAATAGCTTCGTCGTGCAGACTTTCATTTCATTTTTGCCGAGCCTGGTATAAATGTATGTCACAGAAATGGTTTCTTCGCGTACGTTTTAAATAATTTTTGCTGGGCTGAGTATTATGCGGCAGAAATTATTATTATTATTATTATTATGAACATTTGTGCGCCTAATCTAAATATAGCCCTAGGCGCTTACAAAATATAAAATACATAGTGAACATTATACGAAACACAAATCGACAAGGACTCATACACTCGCAGACAGGCGCACAGCGAGAACGCGACGCACTCACTCATACCAACTACAGGCACATGCATTCTAGACGGAAAAACAGTCGTAAATAAATAAATAAAGTATTGGATACATAAAGTTAGTTGAGAGAAGAAGAATAGAGCTGGAAAGGGAAGAAGAAGGAGAAAGAAAGAGACAGATCAAGGACCAGCAGGAGAGGGTGATGTGTGGTCATTAACGGACTAGTGAGGGAAGAGGAATAGTTTTTTTCGTGCAGAAGTTAATGTATTTTTAGCGTGTCAGATTTCATTCCCGGGTTTAATTGTGTGCGGGTTCTTCGATCGCTTCTATTCTCCCTTGCTTGTTGGACACTTTCCTCTACGCGACGAGGTTATTTCTGTGACGAAATCGAGCTCGCGCCGTCAGTGGTGAAATGTATTCAGCAGACGAACGTCAGAATTGAAATGAAAAAAATATGTCTCGGGGGAAAAAAACCACGTTAGAAAGCTCATGCAACTTGAACAAAAGCAAAGGGCTTGATCAGTTTTTGTGTTCAGCTTCTTCGGCTTTTCTTGCTGTTGAGTTGCCGGGGTTGTTTTGGAAGTTTGTCAATCCGTCGATTGTTATCTGAGGAGCATTTCTCCTTTTGTATGTATGGACCCTTCCAGACTGGCCAGATCTGAGACTGTGACCCGACCTGTTTTCCTTTGTGGTTCCTTTGACAAATTTATAGAAACGCTGAAACTGACCCTTTACCTGGTAGGTTCTGCCAGTATCCTGCTGGGTATTTCTGCACTATATTGGCTCTATTAATACTGTAAAACCTCCAATTGGCGACTTTCAAAATGTCAAGACAAAAGGTCGTAAATGTGAGGGGTCTCTGGTGGGAATCACACATTTTGGAACTCCCCCCGCCCACCCCCACAACCCACCCCCACAACCCACTAGTATTACAACCCACCCCCACAACCCACTAGTATTACAACCCACCCCCACAACCCACTAGTATTACAACCCACCCCACAACCCACTAGTATTTCAACCCACCCCCACAACCCACTAGTATTACAACCCACCCCCACAACCCACTAGTATTACAACCCACCCCACAACCCACTAGTATTACAACCCACCCCCACAACCCACTTGTATTACAACCCACCCCCACAACCCACTAGTATTACAACCCACCCCACAACCCACTAGTATTACAACCCACCCCACAACCCACTAGTATTACAACCCACCCCACAACCCACTAGTATTACAACCCACCCCACAACCCACTAGTATTACAACCCACCCCCACAACCCACTAGTATTACAACCCACCCCCACAACCCACTAGTATTACAACCCACCCCACAACCCACTAGTATTGTGAGAGAGCTAATCAGGTGTAGTTTGGTCTGCATGCAGATTCTTTATGTGTGTGTGTGTGAGTGTGTGTGTGTGTGTGTGTGTGTGTGTGTGTGTGTGTGTGTGTGTGTGTGTGTTTGCGTGCGTGTGCGCGCGCGCGCGCGTACGCAGAATATGCTATTTTGGGTTTGCGTACAAGTTTGTTACCACACCACCAGCTTTTGTTTTTTTCTTCACGGGGGCAGACACTCGCTAATACAGCCCCTTAAACAAGCTTACTGTCCCAACTTGCTTCGTTGACACAAAAAACTCTCCTGCATGCGCGTGACCTTTTTGTCTCTTAGCAGAGTAAGGGGCTCCGCTCACCTATGTAACTTCAGACCGCCCCGTGATCGGGAGGTCGTGGGTTCGAACCCCGGCCGGGTCCTACCTTAGACTTTAAAATTGGCAATCTAGTGGCTGCTCCGCCTGGCGTCAGACATTATGGGGTTAGTGCTAGGACTGGTTGGTCCGGTGTCAGAATAATGTGACTGGATGAGACATGAAGCCTGTGCTGCGACTTCTGTCTTGTGTGTGGCGCACGTTATATTTTGTCAAAGCAGCACCGCCCTGATATGGCCCTTCGTGGTCGGCTGGGCGTTAAGCAAAAAAACACACAAAAAAACAAATGTAACTTCAGCAGGACCGACGACGCACTGCAGATTATACCAGCCCGCTACACGTTGCGTGAAAAGAAAACAGGCCAAGTACTCGTCATAATCCCTATCGCGGCATAAATAATAGGCAGTGCGTCGTCTGTGCCGCTGAAACTGCGCAGGTATATTCTGCCCATAAGGGGCTCCGCTCACCTATGTAACTTCAGCAGGACCGACGACGCACTGCAGATTAAACCAGCCCGCTACACGTTGCGTGAAAGGAAAACAGGCCAAATTCTCGTTTAAATCTCCAACGCAGCATAAATAATATGCAGTGCGTCGTCTGTGCCGCTGACTCTGCGCAGGTATATTCTGCCCATAAGGTCTCGTTGTTTTGCGCAGTAGCGCGTTGCCCGAGGGGGGACTGTCGAGTATGATGCTCGTGCTGACGTGAAGGCTCGTTTTGGAGGTTGGTGTACTTGGGTAGTCGTCAAGGATTGTTGGGATGCATCACGGCTGAAAGTCAGAGAGCCAGATTGTATCCTTGTCCCCAAATTGCCTTTTACGTCGATGGCTTGATGCTGAGAAGCAGAGTTGGGAAACATTACGGGGAAGAATGTGTGTGTGTGTGTGTGTGTGTGTGTGTGTGTGTGTGTGTGTGTGTGTGTGTGTGTGTGTGTGTGTGTGTGTGTGTGTGTGTGAAAGCAAACTTTTGTTCGACATACTTGTACATTTTACACTGGCATTTCACAACCTCACAATCACATTTGCTAACTTCTGTACGGCAAAACAAAACCAGAAAAATACGGGTTAAGTTGTATCCTTGTCCCAAAATTGCCTTTTAGGTCGATGGCTTGATGCTAAGATAAAGAATCTGAGTTTAGAAACATTACGGGGGAAGAACTTTTTTTTAGTTTTTTTGTTTTGGCGAAAGCAAGCCTTTTTTCCACGTACCTATATGCATCTTTACACTCGCATTTCACAACATCAGAATCACATTTGCAAAAAAGTTTTGTATGGCTAAACAATACAAGACAAATACGGCAAACAAGTTCTGTACGGCAAAACAATACAAGACAAATACGGCAAACAAGTTCTGTACGGCAAAACAATACAAGACAAATACGGCAAACAAGTTCTGTACGGCAAAACAATACAAGACAAATACGGCAAACAAGTTCTGTACGGCAAAACAATACAAGACAAATACGGCAAACAAGTTCTGTACGGCAAAACAATACAAGACAAATACGGCAAACAAGTTCTGTACGGCAAAACAATACAAGACAAATACGACAAACACGTTCTGTACGGCAAAACAATACAAGACAAATACGGCAAACAAGTTCTGTACGGCAAAACAATACAAGACAAATACGGCAAACAAGTTCTGTACGGCAAAACAATACAAGACAAATACGGCAAACAAGTTTTGTACGGCATAACAATACAAGACAAATACGACAAACAAGTTCTGTACGGCAAAACAATACAAGACAAATACGGCAAAGAAATAGATCTCCATGGAAAATGGGTTTTGCGCGTGACGTACGCACTCTTCAAACTTGTTATACTTTCGGTTGCCAAGCGATTGGTTCAGTAATACTCTCACTTACTTTTATGGCACATGACGTAAGCATTAACATCGCTTTTGTCCCTTTGTTTCTCAGCGCTCTTCAAAGTCATGAAACTGGAGGAGGATTTTTTTCCAATTGCAGAAAATAAACATCAAGTGACATTTCTTGTTCTTTTCCATTCCATTTGACAAGCAATTTTGAACAAGTCTCGAGACAACAGCAAGGAAACAGATTCCATGAAATGACAAACATATACTGATAATGTCAGTTGAGACACAGTCATGGAAATGTCACCAATTGTTACTGTCTCACTGCTGTCGTCGATCCATTGCAACTAACGTCTTCTGTTGGTGCACAAGAGAGTTAATTGTCAGTCTCCATTGCAGATATAAAAATAATGTATTAGACACGAGGAAGACGTGGGGCGTTCGAGAAAGACTTGATGAGGATTGATTTTGTTTAGAAGACAAAGCCCAAACCCAGGCGTATTGGTTTGGAAAATAAATCTAACATAGACAGAGTTTGATTGCTGACGTTGCTAAACAGTCAAACAAGAAAAACACAAGAAAGATCAGTTACAGGAAGGCTTAATCACAGACGTAATAATAAAGATCAGTTACAGGAAGGCTTAATCACAGACGTAATAATAAAGATCAGTTACAGGAAGGCTTAATCACAGACGTAATAATAAAGATCAGTTACAGGAAGGCTTAATCACAGACGTAATAATAAAGATCAGTTACAGGAAGGCTTAATCACAGACGTAATAATAAAGATCAGTTACAGGAAGGCTTAATCACAGACGTAATAATAAAGATCAGTTACAGGAAGGCTTAATCACAGACGTAATATTAAAGATCAGTTACAGGAAGGCTTAATCACAGACGTAATATTAAAGATCAGTTACAGGAAGGCTTAATCACAGACGTAATAATAAAGATCAGTTACAGGAAGGCTTAATCACAGACGTAATAATAAAGATCAGTTACAGGAAGGCTTAATCACAGACGTAATAATAAAGATCAGTTACAGGAAGGCTTAATCACAGACGTAATATTAAAGCCAAAAGCAAGATAGGTCAGTAGATGGGACGTTTCAATCGCAGACAAAAGGCGAAACTCAAAATATAAATGAAAGGGAGAGGAGAGACTCAGACTCAGACTCAGAACTTTATTACAAAAGGATAAAGGTTTTAGGCAAAGCCTATTCTTCCAACCTGTCCTTTATACAACACATAAAGACAGACGCACATTACAAATATAAATTCAATCATATAAAATACAGAAATACATTGTACAGAATGCAACACAATGTGCATTTAAGGAATTACATAAGGAGAACTCAAAAAATTACAAAATTACATTGACATAGTTATACCTTTCATTTGGGAATAAGTTGCTCCGATCAGCTACACATCCGTTAACATTAGTACAAAATGTTTAGCAAAATAACAATCGAACAAGACATTTCATTCACGAATGATGTGTGAACGTGACTGTCTCTTACACATTTTCACTGAAGTTGCATTTCTTATCTGTTGGGGTAAGGAGTTCCAGAGAAACGCTCCCGAGAAGGCTAAACTCGATTTGTAGAGGTCTATGCGAGGTATAGGAGGGATGATTTTTTGGGACCCATATCTTTTTGTGGCATGTTTGAAATGTGATTGCAAATATTTAGGACAGTCGTCATTTAGAATTTTATACATGAACACAGCCTTGTTTAACGTCAACTGATCTTTCAAGGGGAGGAAATTCAAGAGCTTTAGTTTATCATCCGTGGACCTATTCAAATCATGCAGAGAGAGAGAGAGAGAGAGAGAGAGAGAGAGAGAGAGAGAGAGAGAGAGAGAGAGAGAGAGAGAGAGAGAGAGAGAGAGAGAGAGAGAGAGAGAGAGAGAGAGAGAGAGAGAGAGAGAGAGAGAGAGAGAGAGAGAGAGAGAGAGCATGCATGCATGCATGCGTGTGGGTGTGTTTTGTTTTGCCTATATGTCAACGTTACCATTGGTTGGGAAAATGTTTCGAATACCGAGGGGTAAAAGCTGTTGGACCCCTAGATGTTAGTCCGTGGTTTTTGCGGGGGAAAAGAAAGGAGAGAAATGTGATTGACGATGACGGTGTATTTTACCGACATTTCCACACGGAGTGATGGCGATGGTAAAGCAGCAATGCATTAGTCGGACACATACATGATGAAGGGTCGCTGTTGTCCCATCTCCTCTTCATTTCTCTGCCACATTTCTAGAAAAGTGGAGACACTTGAAATCTGTAAGTGTGAAAGGGGGGAATTTTGTGAATGGTGTGTGTGTGTGTGTGTGTGTGTGTGTGTGTGTGTGTGTGTGTGTGTAGGTGTGACTTCGTGTGTGTATGTATGTGTGTGTGTGTGTGTGTGTGTGTGTGTGTGTGTGTGTGTGTGTGTGTGGACAACTCTGATATGACGGATGAACAAATCACATAGCAATGCACCACTGCGTTGTTCTCCGTGAAGCGCCAGCACACAAACATCGGGCCCTAGTACAAAGAGATACAATCTTGAGCCTTTTTGGTCAAAAGCCAATGCTCTCGTATCATAAACGTGTTACCATTGATCTTGACGTAGTGGCAAGATGACGGGTGCCTTGTTTCGGCGAGCGTTGACCTGTGTGTGCTGAAGCCCTGTATAGAACACGTAACTTGGTGCTCGAGCACGTGCAAAATGCTCCACAACACTTTCCTAAGATTAGCTGCCCGAGAAAAGTTGTTGTTTCACCCCGCGTAACAAGGTTAACATGTAACTGAACTCGGTTGTCGTGACTGAATTTGTGTCTGGCTGTTGTCTGATTCAGAGGCAAAGAAACAAACATGATTGTAAAGCAGAGATGTTGCAGAGGTTGACTTTCTTCGCCGTATTTGACGAAATGGTTAAATGCAAGTTTTAGAAGTTTTGTTCCGACCTAAGTTGAAGGCAGCACTTGTCATCAACTTAAACCCACCGTGAAAAAAATTCGTCAGATCTACCAGTTTATGAATGAAGACTCGCTACATTAGAGCCTAGTGTTCAGGTTAAACATGGCTTTGATTCTGCAAGGTACGAGGATTGGAGTTGAGGTGCAAAGCATCCGTGCTACCGGTAGCATACTTGTTACCATCATCCGTGCGACGGGTAGCATACTTGTTACCATCATCCGTGCTACTGGTAGCATACTTGTTACCATCATCCGTGCTACCGGTAGCATACTTGTTACCATCATCCGTGCTACCGGTAGCATACTTGTTACCATCATCCGTGCTTCCGGTAGCATACTTGTTACCATCATCGGATGCTTTTATGTAATTTTTTTTAAAGCGGTGAGATTGACTCGATGTTTTTAACTTCCTAGAAACACCGTTAAACGATGTTGTTTGGTGGATTTGTTAAACGGTCATTAAACGTCGATTAAACTCAATAACTTCCCGAGCATGCCGCCGTTTGTTGGATGGCAAATCCATTTTCATCTTGTTTAAGCTTCAGCTGCTCTCTTTTGTGAAGTGTAGCTTCCACAGTCCAGAAGAAGACCGGTTTTAGAGAGAGAGAGAGAGAGAGAGAGAGAGAGAGAGAGAGAGAGAGAGAGAGAGAGATAGAGAGAGAGAGAGAGAGAGAGAGAGAGAGACCAGGACCAGACCAGACCAGATCAGACCAGACCCCCGTCTGTCCCTGTGCAGATAGGGGGGGTCCGAGGGGACTATTTGGGACGACCATGGTAGCAACCCAGTTTCCCTTCCCTTCTCTCCATTGGGAGTGGGTCGTGTGGGTGAGGTCAAGCTTCATTTGATGGCCATTGACCAGTCGCTTATCCCTCGACTGACCGCTTCCTTTTGGCCCATTTCTTTCGCTGTCTCTCTTTTGCCCCAAGAGCTAGGAACGTTCTGTGAATTTCTAAACACGGATTTCTGTCTTTTGCGAACGGGATTTTCTCAGCAGGGTCACGTTCGGTTTATACAAAAATTTGACCTTGACATTATCTCGGATGCTTTTTGCAGCTAGAGCTTTGAATTGTGTCCACACTGACACCGTAACCAGACTTCATACTGCACTGCGCAAAGCCTTTCATTTTTACGTGGAAATGTTGGGGTCACAGCGGGGTCATGTTCGAATTTATAAAATGTAACGTTTACGTTATATCTATTTGCAAACTGGACATTAGACCAAACTGCGAGTTTCTAAACGTAGCTTCTTTGTTTAGCGAACGGGAGCTACGAACTTATTGGGAATTTCAAACGGGAGCTAGGAACTAAGTGGGATTCTTTTTGCTCCGATGTCTGTCTTCTTGAAATCTAGAGCTAGGAACTTACTGGTAGTTTCTATTCTTCGATGTCCGTCTCTTGTAACGGGAGCTCACAACATAGTGGGAATTCCTACACATCAGGATGTCAGTTTCCTGCTAACGCGAGCTACAGTAGGAACTAGAGTTGTTATTCATCGGTGTCTGTCTCTTGCAACGGAAGCTCAAAACTAAGTGGGAATTCCTACACATCAGGATGTCTGTGTCTTGCGAGCAAGAGTTATAGCAACTAGAGTTTCTATTCATCGATGTCTGTCTTTTACAACGTCAGCTTAAAACTCCGTCGCGATATAACCTTGAATATGACACCAAATAAATAAATAAAGAAAGAAGCTCAAAACTAAATATTGCGAACGCGAACTATGAATTAGCTAGGAGTTTCTATTCATCGATGTCTGTCTTTTACAACGTCAGCTTAAAACCAAGTATTGCGAATGCGAACTAGGAATTAGCTAGGAGTTTCTATTCATCGATGTCTGTCTTTTACAACGTCAGCTTAAAACCAAGTATTGCGAATGCGAACTAGGAATTAGCTAGGAGTTTCTATTCATCGATGTCTGTCTTTTACAACGTCAGCTTAAAACCAAGTATTGCAAACGCGAACTAGGAATTAGCTGGGAGTTTCTATTCATCGATGTCTGTCTTTTACAACGTCAGCTTAAAACCAAGTATTGCGAATGCGAACTAGGAATTAGCTAGGAGTTTCTATTCATCGATGTCTGTCTTTTACAACGTCAGCTTAAAACCAAGTATTGCGAATGCGAACTAGGAATTAGCTAGGAGTGTCTATTCATCGATGTCTGTCTTTTACAACGTCAGCTTAAAACCAAGTATTGCGAATGCGAACTAGGAATTAGCTAGGAGTGTCTATTCATCGATGTCTGTCTTTTACAACGTCAGCTTAAAACCAAGTATTGCGAATGCGAACTAGGAATTAGCTAGGAGTGTCTATTCATCGATGTCTGTCTTTTACAACGTCAGCTTAAAACCAAGTATTGCGAATGCGAACTAGGAATTAGCTAGGAGTGTCTATTCATCGATGTCTGTCTTTTACAACGTCAGCTCAAAACCAAGTATTGCGAATGCGAACTAGGAATTAGCTAGGAGTTTCTATTCATCGATGTCTGTCTTTTACAACGTCAGCTTAAAACCAAGTATTGCGAATGCGAACTAGGAATTAGCTAGGAGTGTCTATTCATCGATGTCTGTCTTTTACAACGTCAGCTTAAAACCAAGTATTGCGAATGCGAACTAGGAATTAGCTAGGAGTGTCTATTCATCGATGTCTGTCTTTTACAACGTCAGCTCAAAACCAAGTATTGCGAATGCGAACTAGGAATTAGCTAGGAGTTTCTATTCATCGATGTCTGTCTTTTACAACGTCAGCTTAAAACCAAGTATTGCGAATGCGAACTAGGAATTAGCTAGGAGTGTCTATTCATCGATGTCTGTCTTTTACAACGTCAGCTTAAAACCAAGTATTGCGAATGCGAACTAGGAATTAGCTAGGAGTGTCTATTCATCGATGTCTGTCTTTTACAACGTCAGCTTAAAACCAAGTATTGCGAATGCGAACTAGGAATTAGCTAGGAGTGTCTATTCATCGATGTCTGTCTTTTACAACGTCAGCTTAAAACCAAGTATTGCGAATGCGAACTAGGAATTAGCTAGGAGTGTCTATTCATCGATGTCTGTCTTTTACAACGTCAGCTCAAAACCAAGTATTGCGAATGCGAACTAGGAATTAGCTAGGAGTTTCTATTCATCGATGTCTGTCTTTTACAACGTCAGCTTAAAACCAAGTATTGCGAATGCGAACTAGGAATTAGCTAGGAGTGTCTATTCATCGATGTCTGTCTTTTACAACGTCAGCTTAAAACCAAGTATTGCGAATGCGAACTAGGAATTAGCTAGGAGTTTCTATTCATCGATGTCTGTCTTTTACAACGTCAGCTTAAAACCAAGTATTGCGAATGCGAACTAGGAATTAGCTAGGAGTGTCTATTCATCGATGTCTGTCTTTTACAACGTCAGCTCAAAACCAAGTATTGCGAATGCGAACTAGGAATTAGCTAGGAGTTTCTATTCATCGATGTCTGTCTTTTACAACGTCAGCTCAAAACCAAGTATTGCGAATGCGAACTAGGAATTAGCTAGGAGTTTCTATTCATCGATGTCTGTCTTTTACAACGTCAGCTTAAAACCAAGTATTGCAAACGCGAACTAGGAATTAGCTGGGAGTGTCTATTCATCAATGTCTGTCTTTTGAAAACGGAAGCTAAGACCTAAGTGGAATTTTTTCCCGGAAAGTCTTTTCTTGCTTTTATCTGGTACGGCTCAGTCGAAGTAAAACTACACTGGCTGGTTGCTGTCCTTTGTTTGTGAATCGGGGACGGGGAAATGGTAGCGTGTTCCACCCAGCAGGAGACGTTCCAGGACAGCAAATTCACTTTGTTGGATTGCTGCTACTTTTTTTTTTAAGGGCTGTTCTCTTTTTATGACGTAGGTTTGTTCTACTTTAATAAGGCTGGGAATGGCCGTTGCTTGGAATTCTGTAGACCACGTAAAGTATTCAAAGAATTGTGTAGACCATGTAAAGCATTCAAAGAATTGAAGATTGCGTATTTCTCATTTCAGGGCAACCCTGTTTTTGAACATTAGTAGGACTGAATTATTATTATTTTATTTACAATCAGCACATTTTTAAGATCGATTTAGACTAGAAATCATGCTTCTCGCTCCGATTCTTGAAAACTGTTGGCCTCACTGTCTCAGAGCTGGCCAGGCTTCCACATAGGATAAGAACATCCCTCTATTTGGTCACATACCGCAAATGAACACCCTGACAGCGTGCTGTGATGAGTTTGAATTTGTTAATGAAATAATTTGCGAAAATTAATTCTTAAAAAAATGCCACTGTGCTCTGAGAGCACCCTGGCTGTTCATTTAGGGTATGTGACCAAGTGGAGGGATGGTCTCATCCTATGTGAAAACATGGCCACATCTGAGACGGTGAGGCCAACAGTGTTGACAAGGCGGAGTGGACCTTTAAAGGAAGGTCTCTGAGGACAGTTTTGTTCCTGACAATAATTGCTAATAATTGTCGCTACATTCGTATGACTTCCCGAATTAAAAAAAATCCAAGCAATGTTTTTGTGACAAGCAAAATCATTTGACAGCCGGAAGCTTGGTGGCTCCGCTCCTCTCTACCCCCTCCTCCCTCCTCCCTCCTTCCTCCACCTTACCCATCCAACCCCGCTTTTCCCCCTCCCTCCCTGTTTCACCATCACCCCATCATCTCAGCCTTCCCCCCCCCCCTCCCCGTTTCACCATCACCCCATCATCTCAGCCTTCCCCTCCCTCCCTGTTTCACCATCACCCCATCGTCTCAGCCTTCCCCTCCCTCCCTGTTTCACCATCACCCCATCGTCTCAGCCTTCCCCTCCCTCCCTCCCTGTTTCACCATCACCCCATCGTCTCAGCCTTCCCCTCCCTCCCTGTTTCACCATCACCCCATCGTCTCAGCCTTCCCCTCCCTCCCTGTTTCACCATCACCCCATCATCTCAGCCTTCCCCTCCCTCCCTGTTTCACCATCACCCCATCGTCTCAGCCTTCCCCTCCCTCCCTATTTGACCATCACCCCATCGTCTCAATCTTCCCCTCCCTCCCTGTTTCACCATCACCCCATCATCTCAGCCTTCCCCTCCCTCCCTGTTTCACCATCACCCCATCATCTCAGCCTTCCCCTCCCTCCCTGTTTCACCATCACCCCATCATCGCAGCCTTCCCCTCCCTCCCTGTTTCACCATCACCCCATCGTCTCAGCCTTCCCCTCCCTCCCTATTTGACCATCACCCCATCGTCTCAGCCTTCCCCTCCCTCCCTATTTGACCATCACCCCATCATCGCAGCCTTCCCCTCCCTCCCTGTTTCACCATCACCCCAT
>NW_027127406.1:0-42500 GCF_037325665.1 Littorina saxatilis
AAACTAATTATCTTCTTAATGAATAATTATAACTAAACCATCTAAAAATACAAGTGAAAAGCAAACACAGCTGCTGAGTTACCATACACACAAACAACCCTGCTGGCAAAACATCAGGACGATCGAGTCTCCACTGACATTTTCAGAGGTTCGTTCAAGGCAACTGCTGCTTTCATATGACATTTCTTGGTTATCTAATCAGTAAAATGTTGATTTCTAGGCAAGATATCAAGCCTCCCACCACCTCCCGCTCCCCACACGTTCAGACGTCGAGCACCAGATGCCGTGATGTTCCACGTACAGCCTGCAGCACAGGATAACCGGGACTCCTTCATCAGTGTGCACGACCACATCTATTCAGAGATCCCTGATGACTCGGAAACAAGTAGGGGATCGTTTACTTACCATTTTCAGATTCGTCCCCCTGGTTGTTGCATCTTTTTCTCTTTCTGAACTGTCATTCTTTTTCAATTGATATATTCGAACGTAGGATATAGTGTCCTCCATTAAAATCGAGAGAAAAACATTGGACACACACATTTTTTGTAATCAGGTATTGTGCTGTCAGTTTTCATTCAGGTTTTAACTGTTTTAAAAATAGTGCAGAGTAAAAGATATAATAAACGATTGCCTAGATAGCAACGGCAAATATCTTTGTCTTCACCTGAGTAATCACGAGAGTCTAGCATTCATGAGAAGTAAAAGACAAAAAGTTAACGTTGAGGTTTTCTGGGGTGTTATTCAAGCTATAATTCTTTGAAACTGTGCACAATTCTGATGTTTGATGACCTCCAAATAAGCCCCAAGTCTGGTCGAACCTTACCAAATTTCGAAGGCCATTGGTTTGGTTGACCCAAGCGGAATTTCAAGGTTTGAAGCTTCACACACTTTCATGATTTGATGTCCTCCCAGATATCTGGTTGACTATCGTCACGTTTCAAAGTCTCAGTGGGGTCAAGTTCGGGTGAAAAATTAAGAAGACATTTCTTTAACGTTTTTGAACTTTCAGCTTTTAAACTTCAGACACTTAGGATATGGATAAGGATACAATTTCATAGAGTCCTGTGAGGTTACCCTCATGGAATTCGGGCTGCTTTCTCCCTGGGAAAGCGAGCTGCCATACAGTATACGGCGCTACCCATTTTTGTACCTGCCTGCATGCGTGTATTGATGTTTCCAAGCCCTGAGCGCTGTGAACTTGGGCTCTTTATCGTGCGCATGCGTGCACACGTGGGTGTTCGGACACCGATGAGAGTCTTGCACACAGTTGACTCTGGGAAATACATCCCTCGCCGAACGTTGGGGTCGAACCCACGCCGATAGCGACAACTGGTTTTGAAGCCATCGCCGCTACCGACTGAGCCATTTCCCCGCCCTTCCAGCGTTTGCTGGCCTTTAGAAATGACCCATGCCTGGCTGATCCTGGTGAAATGTCAAAGTCACTGTCGGGTGAAGTCGTATTATAATCATTATCTCACTTGTGGCTTCCAAGCGAGCTTCTGGACAATTTGTCAGATAAGTTTATTTTCATTATTATAAATGTTTTTCTGTCTCTCCACTTGAAAGAGCGCTGGGCCGAAGATTAATGAACGTAACGTTTTGTTTTGTTATAAATGTAACGTTCCAAGAACATTTATTATTGTATTTAATGTAGTATAAGCATTCATCAGAAATTGTATATTTGTTTCATCATCAGGCGATGAAAGTGTACACTCCAATGCCTCTTCACCATTGTCAGAAGGCAGCCTGTCTGACGATTTCCTACGTATCATCGCCTGTCCTTCTTCAAACAGCAGTCTGTCGGATGATGACCTTGCACGCCCAAACGTCCGTAGTTCTTCGTCCGTGACAACAACTGCTACAGTGCACCCCGCGCCCAAAACTGACGGAATGGCTGCAATGACGATCGCCGACTCATGGGGTGAACCACCGCTTGACAGAAATGCAAGTATGTTGCCAACCTCTGAAAGCAACTTGGGTGAAGATGTAAGCCACCCTCGAGCTTTATGTGCGGATGAATTGAAAACGGCGACTACAGGCTCTGAAGAAGAAGAGGCTGCTGTTGTATTGGCTGAACCATTGTATGAAAACAACGTAACAGCGTCAATACCACCATGCCATACTTCCAATGATGACTACCTTCAACCGATTGTCTCGGCACCAATGTCGCACAACAGCCTGTCTGATGACTACCTTCACCCCATTGCCTCAGTCTTGGAAGGAGCAAGGCCTGCTACTCCAGCACGTTCTAATCGGTCAGCTCAAGGGAGGACTGCCTCAGTGAGAACTGCCTCAGATGTTCAACCACAAGCAGGAGAATCCGTAGCCAAGCCTCAACCACACAAAAACCCGCCTGATGATAATCTCCACCCTAGGAAAGAAAACAACCGCTGCAACAGTACAGCCAAAACAGTTAAGTGAAGGAGACGACGTTGTTGAACCACCGTACGAAAACATGATGGACAAGTCACCGCCCCTTTCACACAGCACTCTGCATGATGACTACATTATCATGTAGCCTCCACTCAGGAGTTAGCCACATCTATTATTGAGCTGAGTTCTTCATGTTTGACCAATAAGGGCCAGCACTAGGTCCATGTCGGATCCACCTTATGAAAACACCAGAGAGAGGTCACCATCACTCCCAGACATCACTCTGCCTGATGACTACCTGCATCCTGCATGTGTAGCCTCAATTCAGGAGTTAGCCACATCTATTATTGAGCTGAGTTCTTCATGTTTGATCCCAAGGGCCAGCACTAGGTCCAGGTAGGATCCACCTTATGAAAACACCACAGAAATAACACCATCACTCTCAGACAACACTCTGCCTGATGACTACCTACTTCCTGTAGCCTCTATTTAAGAGGCAGCGACACTGACTACAGTAGCACACTCTCTATGTTTGGTCACACCGACCAACACTGACTCCAGTAGCACACTCTCTATGTTTGGTCACACCGACCAACACTGACTCCACGTACGTGTATGAACCACCTTACGAAAACATAGAAATGTCACCATCGCTTTCTGAGGATTAGGAACAAAAAGTTCCTTGTTCCCGATTCCCCGACCGATCCTATTTTTTTTTCCAACCCTAGACATTTTGTTGGATCCTTTAGAAGAAAATAAAGAGTAATTTAAGATGACAACATTTAATTTTAGAGTTTTCTGAATTGTTTCCAAATGTTAAAAGTAATATATTGTTGTATACTGAAATTGTATCCGTTGTGAAAGATGAAATTGAATTTTAAGACAATGAATTGTCAGCATGAATTGGTAGATAGTAGAATGTGGTCAGTGATAAAAAGGGAAATCAGGTTGTGAAGAAGATTTGTGTGTGTAGTATGTAAGAAATGTTAAGTCCTTTGTACTGGAAACTTGCATTCTCCCAGTAAGGTCATATATTGTACTACATACGTTGCAAGCCCCTGGAGCAAAGTTTTGATTAGTGCTTTTGTGAACAAGAAACAATTAACAAGTGGCTCTATCCCATCTCCCCCCTTTCCCCTATCCCATCTCCCCCCTTTCCCCGTCGCGATATAACCTTGAATGGTTGAAAACGACGTTAAACACCAAATAAAGAAAGAAAGAAGATTTGTGTGCAGTCTAACTTTATTCCAGCTGCTGTTTCAAAATGGAATAACACCAGTGAAAGTAATTTGAATCGGAAATGGTTTTTTAAACCCTTTCAAAGCACCGTTAATATAAGTTAAAGTGGTTTCAGATGCGACGTTTGCACCAGATTTCACCTTGTAATACATAATTATATTTATGTAAAATTAAAGATTCACCGTTTTGCACATTCTGTGGCTATCACGAAGAGACAACGTTTTACTTATTTTGGAAAAGTAGGATTGTTAAAACCTTCTGGATTGAACTGAATAACTTATTGCACACAGAATGTTTGCATTGTGAACGATTGACATTTTGCAACAGATTGATAATAGTTGGTGATGATGATAATGTAAACATTGATTATGTTTTAGATTTGATCACATTTTGGGGCAAATATTATATCTATAAATGTCAACTTCAGGGGTTAGTTCCGTTTTTGAGTGTCTTTTAGAAAATATTAAAGCAAAGATATCAGATTGAAAAGAAAATGAATTTTTATCAGGAATAGATATGTGGAATTTTGTTCTGATTGGTCACCTTATGCGAATATTTGTTACCTTTAAGTAAACATCGAATGGTGTTTGTTTTTTCCGGAGTTATTTGTATAAATGTTGTATTTCATTATTATTGTTTTTTTATTTTAGGTTACTGACCAGGGTAAATTGTCTATTTCATTTTGTCATTTATTAAGTTTAAAATGTAAATTTTCATGAGACTGTTGTTAAGAGTGTGTATGTAAGCATGTCTTATGTCTGTCTGCTTGTGTTATCTCTTAGTCTGTATGTTGTCCTGACTAACTTTTTGGGTGTAATAGTGTCTTATGCTTTTGCAATTCTTTGTCATTGTGTTTATAGCTGGGTGGAACTTTGAGGAAGAGTGTATCATTTATATTTGTGTTTAAAATTGTATCAATTGTAAATGGTATCACCACCATCACTATCTACCCACCCACCCACCCCCCCCCCCCCCCCTCGCTCTCTCCGCCTTGTTATCAGTATTGTCCTCAGCGTGTTGCGTGTTCCTGTATTACCTGGAATAGATTACCTCTGCCTCTCAGACACGCAGATTCTCTCTCCCCACCCACCCCATCCTGCCCCACCGCACCCCCTACCTAGTGCCTAAAATAACGTGTATATATATTTTCTGCGCTTTGTGTCAGCACTGTTTGTGTGTGTGCAAATAGTACTGTTGACACGTTTTTATATAGAAGCCTACTGTGGTTCTTGTGCTTAGGCTGTGTATTGGATTGTCACTGTATGCCTGCATTATTAGTTGTCAGTAATAATTATATGTGCTGATTGTTCTCTTTGCCTGCGCGCGTATAGTATGTTGGTTATGTTTGGTTATAGTATGTTTGCTTATGTTTGGTCGTTATCTTTGCCTGTGCGTGTATTGTATGTTTGGTCGTTTTCTTTGCCTGTGCATGTATAGTTTGTTGGTTATGTTTGGTCGGCTTCTTTGCCTGTGCGTGTATAGTATGCTTGGTCGATGTATGTATTGTAAAGCGCTAAGAGTAGACAATTTTCTAGAATAGCGCTATAAAAGTTTGCATTATTATTATTATTATTATTACTTGCAGGTGAATTTTATGTTTTATTTATCTGTCTGTTTTTGTCCTAATGTTGTGAATGTACGCATGTCTTATCTGTTTGCCATTTACATCAGAAATGTGTCTTTAACCTTCACTGTGCTTCGTGGGTCGTGGACGACCCAGAGCCTTACAAAATCATCTTTATCTCTAAAACTATTCGGAGTTTTAAATTAAGACTTCACGTAATCTCTAATCACCATACGACCATCCCATTAATCAACTTTTGAAAGATTATCTTTGTAAACAAACAAATAAACGATGACGTAATTTGAACACAGTCCTGTAGTGGAATGCATGAATGGAGACTATCAAGCTAGTTGGGAACTAAATCCAAAGTTCGAAACTATCGCTCTAGTGCGCAATGCATGGCACGATATTTTCAAATGTTCCGACCTAAGTTGGTGACTAACTTGCCTAAATTTGGTCCTCCTCCGAGGAGGACCAAATTCCTTAGTTTCGAACTATTGCAAAAATACAAATGGCGGCCGCCATGACAGTCTTTGATTTTGCTGTACAAAAAAATCAAATATTCGGCAGTCCGACGCATGAACCAAAGAATGATGTCGACAAAGAAGTTGAAACATTGATTGCGCTTTGGAGGGGGTTCAAATACAAGTCGTGAAGTGACCGGCACAGCTGATTTGGGACACGATCTACCTTGAGTCGGGAGATTTGCTATGTAGCGAGGTCAACGGAAGTCAGTCAGCGGAAGTCTTACGTCGTCACCTATGTAAACATTGAATCTTTGACGCCTCTTAAAGACAACTTACAGATCGTAAAATAGTATATAATGTACCTCATTGGAGAGATTAGTTCTTTTATTTTCCGTTGATATGCCACATTACTCACTTAGATGACGAATTCGTGCCATTATTCTCCTCTGAAAAATCCTACCGAGCGGAAAATAGTTACTTTCGGTTCCGGCGACCTCGATTTGGGTGACGTTGCAAAATTGCCTCGATCATGTGGTTTAATGAACATAATGTATGCATATCATGTGACAAGGTTCCAGAAAATGGCTAAAGCTGACGGTGAGACTTGGTAACATTTTTTTTTTTTTTTTAGAATTTCTGCGAGCTTCTCAAACTCAAGGGTCAACTTTGGCGGTCAATATCGCTGGTTAGGTGAATATGGCCATTTTTGAGCGGGTGTCAATCGATAGTTAAGCCATTTATCTCTTATTTAAACCAGAAACTATGACAATATTTGCTTTCTCCTAGTGCCTCCATGGGTAGTTTTGACACAGGGGTGTTCGTGATCTGGCGCCATTGTTGAAGATCATAGAGTAGCCGCCCCTGATCACGTCTTCGTTACCGCCCGTCGTTACTTTCGATTTCTCTTGTAAGAAAAGTTAACTTAATTTTATGAACTATTATTGACAAACTTGGTGTTAAAATGTAAACATGTTCTTGCTTGTTCATGAGTGATTGTGCAATTTCTCACCTGAGCCGGCTGAGGGAGTGTTAGTGAGGATAATTGGCATGATAATTTTAGCAACTTGTTGGGGAAATTGCATGTTGTTTTTCAATATATTGTTGTTGTTTTTTCATTTGTAAAGAGCTTATATTTCGACTAAACTTGTAAGGCACATTTTCTCATTATGATATTTCTTAATTGTACCCATTTATTTATTTATTGTTGTTGTTGTAAAACTAGTCTGCCAAAAGAAATGACAATTATTTTGTGACAATGTCCAAAGACTGACACACTGCCCACTTCTACTCAGTAGATTTGAGGCCTGCTGTAACCTTTGTATATTACGTGTACATGGATTAAAGATTAAAGATGGACAAGAAGCACACATAGTAAAAAAAAAATGATAGTTTTTTTTCCTCTCTCTTCAGATTATCTTGATATCGGGGACATCGTGTCAGACGACTCTGACTCCAGCTGGCACCCAAGGAACCGACTACCACCTTCCTTATTAAATTCAGAATCTGAGGCTTCGCTCGCTGACAGTGATGAGGTTTGTGTTGTATCTTTCTTTTTAATTAGGCATTGTATTAACTATTAGGTTTGAGGAAGAATATTTAAAATGCAATGTTGCATTACCAAGATGCCCCATTTTCATAGAATGTAAGAGGTGATACTATCAAGACATGTTAACTCTAGCAGACTGATATTTTCATATGTGTTTCATATCTGTTCATACTCCTAGCATTTAATCAGTCCAATGTTTCTATAAAATAACAATATTACATAGACAATTTTGTAGTTAAGCACTGGCAGAGGTTGATTACAACAGAGACGAACAAGCTGCAATGGTTTTTGTCCAGTCATAAAAATCAACTCTAAAAGGAAATCTTCATTTGACGGACTTGTTTGTTTCAGACGATCATCTATGTCTGTACACCTCCTCAGGCTCCTGCCTCTGTAGTTGTGCCTTTGGACACTGACAGTGATCAGGTTTGTGTTGTACCTTTCTTTTTAATTCGGCCTTGTATTAACTATTTGGTTTGAGGAAGAATATTTGACATGCAATGTTGCATTACTAAGAAGCACCATTTCATGGTGACACTATCAAGACATGTTAACTCCAGCCGACTGATATTTTCATATATTTGATTCATATCTGTTCATACTCCTAGCATTTAATCAGTACATATGCTTCTATGAATTAACTCAAGATACGAAATAGACAATTTTGTCATTTAATTAAAGCAGAAGTTGATTACAACAGCAGCGAAGGTTTGTCCAGTCTTCAAAAGCAACTAAAGGAAAATCTTCATTTGACTGACTTGTTTTGTTTCAGACACTACCTCCTGAATCAGTACCCGCTCACCAAGAATCGCGCTGTAGATGTGGCGAGCCAGTCGGCCACCAGTGGGCGCCTACCAGCGACTGTGAAGTTACCTATCCGGTAGTGAATCTTTTTTTTTCTCTTCATGTCTTTTCTTTGTATGAATTAAAAGAAATAATTTGAATATGAATTTTAAATCTCTCTCTCTCTCTCTCTCTCTCTCTCTCTCTCTCTCTCTCTCTCTCTCTCTCTCTCTCTCACACACACACAGGATTGGGGGATTAGGAGGTTCCAATATAGACTTAGACTTATTATGAAACTTAATGGGCCTAAAATATTGGCATAAGATATGAAAAAGGTTACCGAACTAATTTATCCTATCGTGTGTTCCCATTTTAGATTTTGAAAATTATATAATTTGTCTTTTTGTGCAGAATTCGGACTCTGGTAGTGAGAGAGCTGAAGTGGTGGCTGACAGTGCTGAGGGCTGCCTCCGCTGCGCTGAATTACAGCAACGAGTTGCTGATCTTCAGACCGAAAATCAAGCGCTCAAGGACCGACTGTCAACATTTCTGGTGAGTTTAAATACTGCTTGTTCTTTATGTGATGTTTTGACTTACACATGTACTGAAATGATAGTGGCACTTGCCCTTTGCTTATAAGGTTGGTATGAAAAATATTACAGATTCTGCTGTTCCAAATCTTTGGTTAAATATAAATGAGCATATTTTTGAAAGTCCACAGAACAAAATGCTCCCCCTTTCAACTTTGTGTGCCTCATGTAGTAACAGATCACATTAATGATTAAATTGTGCAACAGGTTTTTATTCAGTTGACTTAGTAGCGTTTTATATTTCTTTCTACTAAACAGGACAAAGAGTCACAATGAGTGACCCTACCAAAGGCAAGCTAATAGCAAAGATTCAGGAAGGAGGTGTAGGCGTGGCAACTATTTGGCTATTAGAACTTTGCAAGGAACGTTATAGTCCTGAATGCGAGTTTAACCATGACACCCTCCGATTTAAAGTAAATAAAACCTTTGCAAGGTATAAAACTTACAGGAAAAATGCTCATAGACAAGTTGGACAAGACAAGTTAGACAATTTTTTAGCAGAAAAACTGGAACTGCCAAAACCCAAAGAAGAATCTCAACCAAAACCAACACCGTTAAAATGCTCTGCCACCTGTTCATATGCTGATGCGTCTGCTAATTTAGCTGAAGAGTTAAAATGTGTGGAAGAGAAACTGGCTACTGTTACGGAAACCTGTGACTCCCAAAAAGAAGAAATTAGTCATTTGAAAAAGAAAAGTTCTCGTGTCAAGTTCGAAAAACTGAAACAAGAAAAGAAGACTTGGAAAAATGAAAAGGAGACTTTGAAGGCACGTTGCCAAAATTTGGAAATTCGATTGGAAAAGAAAACAAACGCACTCAAAACATTAAGGAAACAGAAAGATCGCCTTTGCAAACAAGTTGACAACAAAAACACAAAAATAGGTAAACTCAGAAATGACAAAGAAGGATTAAACAAGGATCTCAAAGACAAATCAGAAAAGCTTGATACATCGGTCAATGAACTGAAGGACTACAATGAAGCAAATGAATATTTACAACAGGTTCTCAATGATAACATTCAACTGGAATCCGAAGTTCACCTCTTCGACGAAGATACCAATCAGTACACAACTGAGACCAGACACTGTATCTATCAACTGCTACAATTGAATGTTCCCTCAAGAAGCACCGGGCCCGTAATAAAGTGCATTTGTGACCTATGTGGAAAAACAGTCGATAACCTCCCTTCAAAGAGTACAATTCTGAACATGAATGTTGAACGGTTGATGCTTGCACAACAGCAGATAGGAGAGGAAGTTGCTTCCAAAGAGGACACAACATTATACACCGATGAGACATCAAAATTTGGAGCGAAATATGGTGGCTACCATGTCAGTGACGCTGAGGGTAGATACTATGTTTTAGGGATGCGCAACTTGGCCACCAAATCAGCAGCAGACACACTCAAGGGTCTCCAGGACATCCTGCAGGACATCAATGACCGCAGTGGTGCCCAAGATAACTTGACTGCCAAGCGGCTTCTTGTACACATATCGGCAACAATGTCTGATCGTGCGGCGACAGAAGTCAAGTTCAACGACATGCTGGAGACTCTGAGGGCAGACATTCTACCAGAAATGAAGGCAAACTGGAACGATCTTTCTCCAGCCGACCAGCTTGCAAGCAGTCAGTTGCTGAATTTTTTTTGTGGACTTCACAGCCTCGTCCATTTCGCCGAAGCAGCTTCTGGCGCACTGAGTCAGCTGGATCAAGGACTTTTCCAGAATGAACCACCCATCCATGATCCATCATTCAGGAAGAAAAGTGAATCCGGTTCAGCAAGACTTGTCCGCACAGCATCAAATGCTCTTGGGCGTGGTGGGGATGAGAAAAATGGAAGATATGGAGACTTCAAGACCTTCACTTCTGAATTCATCAAAGAGAGTGGTCTACACTCCCTTCCTGTGGAGCCGTATCATGGCAACCGCTTCAATGTTCTTTTTGAAAATGCGGTTGCCATTTTCTTCCTGAGTGACAAGATCCAGAATTACCTTCAGGACCATCAGACGAACGGACTACTCAAATCGGTTCTTCATGACATCAGAACTCCAGAGTACCTGGCCGGGGTAAAGGCTCTAGCACTCATCTCCCGATTTGTGACATCACCCCTTTGGAGACTTCTTGAAAACAAAGAAATACACGTTTTTGCCATGAATAGCCACTATAGGGATCTAGTCACAAACCTCGAAGTTGCTGTTGGAAATCTTGATGACTTTATGCAGGGCAAGGTGTCTGTTTTTGGAGATGTTGCCCAAGCTCAGGACGATGTCATGCTACGGAAATTGCTTGAGCCTTGGGAACATGACGACAAAGTGAGAGTGGCCCTAAGTGTCTTGCTTCCTGCCATTGCAATGTCCTCCAAAAAGCTATTCAAAGACCACCTGCCTGAGGGGAAATGGTCAAACGTGACTGATGAAATGATGAAGAAGTCACAAAGCGCCCACAAACACAACAAATTCGCCGAGTCTGCCTTTGCTTACCTTGACCACCTCCTCAGAAAGTCGCCAAGCATCACGACGTTATCATCAGAAGCCTATTTAATGTTTCTTGCAAATAGGACAAACGAGTGGTTGCAGTCCAAGACTGATGAAGAGAGACAAAAGCTGATTGACCAAGCCAGAAAGCAAGGACCCCTTGCCAAGCGGCAATTCAAAGAGAGACAAAAAGAAATCCATCAACAACACTTGCTGGCTCTACAACAAGCAGCGGAACTAACCAGAGAAAGAGAAAGAAGACGAGTCGCTACATTAGAAAAGCATACAAATGCTATCATCTTTCATGGCCTCTGGCAGTCTGAGGAACAGGTCGACATTTTTCTGTCAACAATGTCCACAAAGAAAGGCAAAAGAGAGGCTCTAAAAGCTCAATTGAATTTCCGCAACCATGTCCTGAAGCAGGATAAGAACATTCCGGATTACGACAATGTCTTCTCCTTCACTAAACGAGTTGATGGCCGTAGCACTGATTGCTCAATCGACGACCTAACCTCTAAAGTGAAAGCAGTCATACGCCACGCCTACACGCTTCCAGACACTCCTGCTTCAGAAGGTACTCCACTGCTGGTGGGCAAAGTTGTGCGTCACAAGTTTGCACGCGCAGATGACCCTGGCAGTATTGAGGTTTACACTGGCACGGTTATATCGCAGGTATCCAGTTTAAAAAAGTTCTGCTGACGCAAAAACCAATGAAATTATGCAACAACAAATGTGATCATGCCTTTTTTTCAGTTGTTAAAAACCAATGAAATTATGCAACAACAAATGTGATCATGCTTATTTTTCAGTTGCTAAAAACCAATGAAATTATGCAACAACAAATGTGATCATGCCTTTTTTTCAGTTGCTAAAAACCAATGAAATTATGCAACAACAAATGTGATCATGCTTATTTTTCAGTTGCTAAAAACCAATGAAATTATGCACCAACAAATGTGATCATGCTTATTTTTCAGTTGCTGTTGTTTTGCGTTTTTATGTCGGGCTCATTGGAGACCAATGGTGCCGACACTTTCAGTTGCTCAAATGAATTGAATCCAAATGAACATTTCTTGATTCAAATTGTTCAGTTTACTGAAAACTCACAACTAACTGTGTAAACTAACATTAACATTTACTTTATAAATGTGTTGGAAGTTCCTCAGCATAAAATAAACAGTATGTCTAAAGGGGCAATAACAATTTGATCATCTGGTCTTCTTGATGAAGGTTTGTTTATTTGTGGGCACTTGTGATTTACATTTCTTTTGGAATAACAGGCAATACAATTTATCCAGTGTGATTTTTTTTCTCAATTTGTGATGTTGTAACTTTTAGTTTTAAAGAAATTAATTTTCTCCATTTCTAGATTCAATGGTATTGCATTGAAAGAAAAGTACATCAATGTTTAGCATGCTACTCAGTAGACATAATGATATTTTACGTATTGTCATTGGTACTTTGAACATTTTTGTTCTTTTTTTATCAAAATTATTATGCCTTTTGTGTTGTGTTAGGTAGAATAGATGATTTTGAAAAAAAAAATCTTTTTCTTTATTCTAAATTGTTCAAATTTTTTCATGACTTAAGAAAGGGAAATGAGTTGTCTTGTAAGTCTACGTTAAAACATTTAGTCAAAACTTGATTAAATGTAAAAAGAGAGCTTTTAAAGCTCAGTTATTGTCACAATGACTTATTTCCATATATTTTACAGGTCCCAGGCTACCCTGCATGGTTCAACATTGTATATCAAGAGGACACTTCTGTCTACACATACAAGTTGCTGGATGACTGGCGCAAAGGCGATCTGGAACTCGTCGTCTAAAAAGGTACTATACATAATAGACTTGACAGATATTTTGTAAAAAAAATATTCAATTTGACTGGATGTAAATACTTTTTTCATTAACAATAAACAGTTTGATCAGATAGTGTTTTGAAATTATTATCTAAACATAGGGTTGAATTTGGACCTCGTGTTTCTGTCGGTTTCCTATGTTTTCCGATTTTTAAATCTTTGTAAATCATTACCTAATTGACCAAGGGAAATGAAATTGCTACCACAGTGTTTGTCTTTAAAAGACCTTTCTAATGGTGTATATATAAGCCTACTTTCACTCAGTCATTAGGTGAAAAAAAAAGTGTTTTAAAATGAATAGTACCAAAAGCTAAAGTTTGACCACACATTTCTTGAACAGTTACTCTATTCAAATCCATGTAGCTCGTTACCTAATTGACCTATGGAAATGTAATTGCTTCCACAATATTTGTCTTGAAAAGACCTTTCTTATGGTATATATATAAAAGCTCACTTTGACCCCAGTCTTTGGGTACAAGTAGTGTTTAAAAACGATTAATGCAGAGAGCTAACTTTTGACCCCACCCTACTTGGACGGGTACCGTTTTCAAATCTATGTAGCTCGTTACCTAATTGACCTATTTCAATTTAATTACTACCATTGTCTTTGTCTTCAAAATACCTTTCCAATGATATATATATGCCTATTTTGAAAAATAATTAAAAATGGCCTGACCTAGCTATGCTATGAACATTGACTAAATTTCCACTTTTTACATCAGCGACTGTACAAATTTGGCTTGTACATCTTCCTGTCGCCGATTTTAATCGGTTTGGATCATCCAACAGGTAAGAGCAAGATTCATCCGTTGTGTGCGTGTAGTTTGTGTGTCCCACGGTGTGTGTGTTCGTTTGTGCGCCTCGGTGTGTGAGTGTGTGTCAGATTATATTGCAATAAATTATGAATAATACATTTGTTAGAAAGTGAGAGCAAGGGTAGATCTAGATCTATGGGCCAGGCAGTACTGTCTGAGTGTCTCCGAAACCGTGTTCAGTGTCATAGGAAAATAGGCCTACGAGCCATTGTGTAGTGGTGACGATGAAAGATACAGTTGTTGTTTTTCTGACAGTGACATTGACAATGAACGATCGTCAATGCATCAATGATTATGCACAGCAGCATCGGTTTCTTCGGAACTGTGCACTGTTGACTGAATTTCCCACGGTGGAGCAATGAACAGTAGACACTAAAACAAAGCAAATCTAATGCATTGAAGCATCGCTGTAGATCTATCTCATTCAACTAACAATATAATGCAGTGAATGGCAAATCTATCTCTGAATGAACTGTTGTGTATCCTTATTTGCTGTAAATGTCCTGGCTCACACTGCACTCCCAACATTAGAAGTATGTTTTCTAAGCTGAGTGCATGTGTAATTAGATATAGTAAGTGTGTAAAGCCAAGAGTAACACTAACTGGCCCAAAACAATTTTTGTGTGTATACAAATGAAGAAAGAAACTGACTTCACTTGAATCACTGCCACTGAAAGTGTGTCTATTGTGTATTTTTAGAAGGGTTATTCAACAATGACTTATTTTTCTGTTTAAATACTTGATATTTACTCTGCATGAACAGAGTCAGAGGTAAATGCTGCTGTATAAACTATGATTGTGAAAGAGGGGATAAAAGAATCAATGAGCGAGTGGTTTAATTATAATACAGTTATTATTTATTGTTAATTAATTATTTTATGGTGTGTTTTTTCAGGCCTCCTAAGAAACCAGAGATGATGTGTGATGAAGTGTTCATACAGCTCTTGCATTCAGATATATATATGGATTCTGGAGAGGATTCAGACTGAGTGGACATGCTGCTTTACAGACTACCATGAAGAGTAAGTCACACATTTCTGTACCACTACCAAATACCTGCTTGTGCCTACTAAATTGTTATTGTAAAATTGATTTATGATATGTAAATTGGCACTGGTGATAGTAGTTTGAAGCTGTGTAGATGTTTTGGCAGACTTTTGTACGTTGTGTTGTAAAGAGATCTGCGTTTCACATTTATAGATGAACTTACAATCTAGATAGATACATTCAGCTATGTCAACACTTGTTACATCTGAATCTGAGAGTAGTGGCAGGAGATGCAAGTTTATTGACACAAAAACATTACGGCTTTGTATAAAATAAATTCTTACATCTGTATGTATCCTTGCATAGTACAATTTGTACTATTTATACAAAATGGTACATAAAGCTTGGTTTTAGTTCTCTTTCTCTTCTCAAATCCTTTGCCACTATTCTTAAAGTAAATTACACAGTGTGAATGAACTAATGCAGCACAGGAAAGTAAAACAAAATCGCAAATGAAATCATTACTAATTTACTGGAATTATTTAAAAGGCACATACAGTTATTCTTCCCTTGGCTCACCATCCTAGATCTTGCCAGGCTTTTACATGGAATAAGAATGAATCTGTTCACTCGGATACTTCTACATTCAACACCCTGGCTTCTTCCTGCTCAGAGTTAGATTTTGTTGTGGAAACCACTCTCAGATTAACAAAAATGTTACTTCTTTACTTCTGCGAGTGACTTTTGAGAAATTCGTTCATAAACAAAATTCAACTATGCACATGAAGCAGTCACTGACTGTCAGGGTGTCAATATTTTATGTGTCTGGGTGAAGTTATGTTCCTATCCCATGTACAACTGGCCAGATCTGAAATGGCCAAAATCAATGGGATCAACACACATACCCAGAATCTTCATCACTGGAAAATGTGGTGGGTTGAATGTATTTTAATAAAAAAAAAAGGCTGACAGGCGAGTGCTTTGGATCCTGAAAGTTCTGTTTTGGACTGAAATCGAGACACATTTCCCAATGAAACTCAAACTGTATAGTGTTGATGCTGAAGAGCGAAAGTGTGTGGGTTGAGGGCACACTTGTTTTTGACTAAAATCGAGAAACATTTCTGCCGAGCACAAAGTTCATACACGCACAGATTTTTTTTAATAGTTTAGATTACAATATCACACACACCATCCCCGATCCCAATGGTCATGTGAAGAGCAAGTGCTTCCTCACCCCCCCCCCCCACACACACACACACACACACACACACACTGCTCAACACGTACACACCTTCTCCCCCCAACACACACCCTCCCCTCGCTAAGGCCAAAAAAAAAAAATTGTCTGTTTAGGGTAACATGACCAAAAAAAGTAGGGTCGGTAGGTAGGTAGGTTTTTTTTTTTTTTTTTTTTTTTTTGTGTGTGTGTGTGTAAATGAAACGCCAAATGTCTCTTTTTAGCATTTTTACCTCTTTTTTTTTCTTTTTTTTATGAAATCAAAAAAAAGTTTTTGGGTCGGCGCCAAATCGATAGGGTCGGTCGGGTTACCCTAAACAGACAATTTTTTTTTTGACCTAACCAAAACCCATCCCCGTGAATACTGAAGGTGCTCAGTTATATGTTTTCTTTATTTTTCAGGAAGGACCGCTACATTAAGGGAAGGCTGTTTGCACCTTGGTTCCTGGGTTCGCTGGGGACGATGATCAAATTCAGAGTACCATCACAATTCTGTGCTTTTCCATCTGATTCGGCTGAGAATGCTTGCAGAGGTTTCTACACTACCCGTCATAAAAAGTAGGCAGATGCGTTTGAGGGCAGATCTTACTGATGAGGCTGTTGATTGAAAAACCAAGTATATGACTGAAAAGGCCATTAATTTCCCTACTTTATTCAGAAACAAAATTGGGTTTTCATGACGTAGTGTCTATGCAGTGAAACCTGCAACACAGACACCCCCTCCCCCCCTCCCACAAATCAAATTCACAAAATCAAGCTTCCCGTGTTAAAATCAACAACACAAATCAGAACAACTAAACCGAAACATGTTTTGCATGTCATTAGACAGAACAATCAAATCTTTATCCAAAACAGTCCGTTTTGTTCACATATATCTTGTCTAACATGAACGCTATGGCATGCTGAGCTTTGTAATTGTCAATCCTCTCAGTTTTTGAAGTCGTTTTAGCGGGTAATGAGACCAAAAATGGTACATTTCAGAACTCCTCAACGCATTGTCTTAAAACTGTCAGTGATTTGTGCTAACACACGTCGTTAAGTACAAAAATGAGAAAAAAAATGGTACATTTCAGTAACTCCTCAACGCATTGTCTTAAAACTTGTCAGTGATTTGGGCTAACACATGTCGTTAAGTACACACGGAATCTCAAGTCATGTGAGATATTAGTTCTGCTGTTGCGCGACATGCCAGAACGAATTTTAAAAATAAAAATGTACCCTGTCCAATGAACTGAATTTGTAAAAAAAAAATTAGCATGCATTAAGAAAAATGAAAGCTTCAATTTACCTTTAATTTCATACATTTTCAACTATGACTGTTCACAGCGCACTTGTACGCACACACACATTCTTGGAAAATGCTCTTTCAAGAGCCATGATCAGTTAAGCGTGTCAGCCGTGAGCTTTTCTAGGCGTAGGCCTACATTTGCGCTCAGCGCTCTGAATGAGGCAAAATATTAATGTTCGCGTTGAAATCCTCATACCGCCAATGTCTGATAAAATATGTACATGAAATTTAATTGTGTGGCGCATCTGTTATTGTTCTTGAAGATAACAACAAATTAATTGTTTTTCAATGAGTCAGCGAAGACCTACCATCAATTTAAGAACTCTTTCTGGCATGTCAATTAACAGCAGACTAATGTCTCAAATGACTTTAAAATCCGTATGAACTTTCCCACATGTGTTACTACTGTTAGCACAAATCACCGCAACGCTGAAGGCAATGCGTTGAGGAGTTACGAAAACGTACCGGTTTTTGTCTCATTACCCACTAAAACTGCCTTTTACAGCTTCTCAGAGGAATGACACCTACACAAATCAACATGCCTTAATGTCAGTGTTAGACCAGATATGTGAACAAAACTGACTGATTTGGATGCAGATTTAATTGTTTTTTCTATTGACGTGCAGAAGATGTTTTGTTTTGGCAGTTCTGATTTTTTGTCAATTTTAACGCGGGAACATTGATTTTGCGAATTTGATTTTGCAGGGGTTCTGTGTTGTATTTTCCACTGTATAAACACTATGTCATATAAACCCAATCTGCTTTCTGAATAGGTTTGGGGAATGAATGGCTTTTTTCAGTCATATACAGGATAAATAAACAAATGTAAAACTAAAACAATGCTAATAACTTCTACATCTGTTGACCGAATCACTTTATTTTTAAGGTACATAAACCGCAGCCAGTGCATGACCCTTCCACAAAGTGGACATTTTGTAGATCAAATGTAACTGGTCAAATGGTCTGACTTTTGTGCTCTATTTCAAAAAAATAAATTCCAAATTCGGCGGTCGATTCACTAAAACGAAGTTTGACCATGAACGGCATCAATACTTACTTAATTTAAACCTTCCAGACTTTTAGCTTTTATATTATCTGAATGTCTGAGTATACACCCCCTAGATCATCGGTGACCTGAAGAAAGCAGTTATATACTCATAGACAGACGCGTGTGAAGCATGTTTAAATGTGGAGTACGCTCATTTAAAAAAAAAATACACCAAGTTTGTTTGAGAATACTCCAAGTCCAAAACAGTGATTCCCAGATCTGAATGTTGATTCAGGTATACTTTTGTGATTCGAATTGCCCCGAATGTTACAATCTTGAGCGCTTAGATCGGGCAAGTTTGGCTACCGCTCAATTTTAAAACCCGTACCGTTGAGTCGATCCCCAAAATTGGGAACTTAATTTAAAATTGCACAAAAGTCAGCCTATTTGATCTTCAAAATTGTCACTTTGTAGAAGGGTCATGCATAGGCTGAAGTTTATGTCCACAAATGTAGGTTATTAACTTGTTGTGGGTTGCATTATTTTTGGGTCAACCTGTATTTGGTTTTTTTAATAAACGGCCTCATCATAAAGATTTGCCCTCAAACGGATCTGCCTACTTTTTATGACGAGTATTATAGTTGGCTCAGTGGCTAAAGAAACATTCTACAGGATGAATAAACAAACAAACAAATCTCATGATTCTCTGTGCTTTAATGTGTGTGTGTGTGTGTGTTTTGTGGAGTTTGTTTTGGTTTTTAGTGAGAGGATGGCTGGTGGTTTGGATGGGGTGAAAAGCTGAGTGACACTGTGATTGTGGATAATTAAATTGTTGTTAACTTGCTGCTGTCAGTTTCAAGGCACCGTTCTTCTTGCAAACGCCAAGTTTGGCTTACTATTTTATATCTGCATGGGCTCTTACATGAGGTTAGGCCATCTATACACTTTGATACATACCAAACATTTACATTCTGACTGGGTCATGTGCAAAGTTGGAATGTTTGAATGAATACATTTTGCGGATTGATGCCAGTAGAAGTTAAACAAATTAATTGATCAAACATTCCAACACTTCAAAGTAAATACACGTGTTTTTGACAGATGGTATATGTTAAAGTGGAGGGATGGTTTTATTCCACGTGAAACCTGCATGCCACATCTGAGACGTTGAGCGAAATCGTTTACACAAAATATGCAATCATTGTTTATCATCATTTAAATTAAAACGTTCATACACAATGACACAACAAATGTTGTCGGAAACTCAAAAGAACACATGAAAGAATAAAAGATGATCAATGCAGCAAAACGCGCCACTTGTACAGAGTGGGTTACAATTTAATTCTTTGTTTAATTATCCTTCACATTTCCCTTATCATATCTTATATTTTAACATCGTTCTGTTCTTGTCAGCTTGAAATGTTTGCAGTTTTTACTCACGAAACAGGTTAGTCTTCTGAAGTCAGTGCAACATCAAAGCTAAAATTTCACACATGAGATGCATTTTGATGATCAGCTCTACCATACCGAAGCAATGCATTTAAACTGGCGCAGATTAATTTTCAAATGATGTTCAAGAAACAGCTAGCTTCCTTATAGACAGAGTGTCTAAGTTACAAAATATAGTCATCTCAGTATCCAACTTCATTACCTCTGTTTCTTTGCTTGCTTAGAAGAACTTCTCAGAGTGTTTGCGGCATTCATCAAACAAGATCATACACATTAAAATATTGTCACTTCCTACTCATTGAATAATGTATTCATTGTATCTAATTATTCATGTTAAAGACCAGCACAAAATTGCAATCATTTAAATATGTCACTGACTTAAAGTATTCTACCCGATCTGGAAAAAAGGAAGAAAATCATAAGTGCATGATTGAAATCACTGATGATGTCTTGTAATTCGGTAGTGTTTCCAGTTAATCTTTTCTCTTTACATCTCACAATTCTTTTACTAGTTTATTTTGTAAGTAGAACACCAGGCCAAAACATTGTTGGCTCCTTTTGTATGACATCACACATTTTCAAGGATTTGCTTGCTAACTTGCTTGTTTCTTAATTTGTTTAATGATCGCTCCAAATTACATTCCTTCCTTTATCTGGCACTCTTGTTCTCAACTTTGTCCCTCCCTCTTAGCGGTTTAGAGAGAGAGAGTGAGTGTGTGTGTGTGTGTGTGTGTGTGTTAGTGTGTGCGTATGCCTGTGTGTGTGAGAGAGAGATAGAGACTGAGAGAAAGAAAGAGAGAGAGTTTATCTATTGTCTTGATTCCCTCATTCAATTTTCTTTTGTTGTATAGTGTAGAACTTAGACAGCTTCGTGACATACCTGTGGTGCGGTTTTATGGTCGTTTAACTCTCCATCGGTGAACCATGCAATTATTTCTCTTCAACGATTACTCGGTCTCTACTGACAACTCTAAACTCCACAAAACACGACTTTTTTCAGTTCAGAAATGTCAGTTTCGCTCCCATAAATTGAAACACAAACTTAAATACATCCATACATCATTGTCTGTTACAAAGTTCCAGCTTTGCTTTAAAATGCACAATCAGTATGAGGGACACGGACTTTTTCCCAGTACATACCGACTGAGCCATCACTCAAATCTTCGACGACACTGACTCAGCCTATATGCTGCGTACATCTCCCCGGTCGGGCAGTTTTAGCTCTCGTAGTGTGCGGAAGAACTGAGAGAAACATTTGCGTTCTGCCTATGTTTGTCTTGTTTGCTCGCCAAAATAATATTGCATCGATCAACCACTCAAGTTCGCACTGTTACCATGCTCCCAATCCCATGCTGGTTTGTTTACCACTTTCGAAGGTGAAGAGTTCACCGCGCCTGCGCAATGACGGGGATTTCCCTATGACGTCACCTGAAAGTTATGACCTACTCTTTTAGCTGGTAACTAAGTAGTCTCGACCAAGTTCGCTCTCATGCATTGCAGACTGACTAAATCTTTAGTTACGAACTGCGTAGTTCGAACCTACGTTTAGTTGCTAACTATAATAGTCTCCATTCATGCATTCCACTACAGATGATGCGGGTCATGGACGACCCATACGGAATTACGTAAAAAATGTTACGTTGTTTGTCCTTTTTCGGATTGCGTGGGTCGTGTACGACCCATATTCTGCAAAAAGGCTGCAACAGCTTTATCCCTATTCGAATGGCGTGGGTCGTGTACGACCCATACTTTTTACGTTGAATCCTTTGGAAAGTATGGGTCGTACACGACCCCCATTATCCGGACTGTGTAGTCCAACCCGTGATCCGGTGAAGGTTAAAAAGAAATGTTAGAATGTATATAAAGTTTGTGTGGTTAATTATGTATTTATATATCCGTAGGTGCCTTTCATTTTTATCATGGATCATAATATTCTAGTTTTCCTTGAGTGTTAAATGTTGATGGATGAATGAAAATACATTGTGTGTGGACGGATGCATGTTAATTGATTAAACGTCCCACAATGATGTGCGTGGCAACCATACCACAAAAAAAAGTTTAAAAAAAAGAATGCCGAGAAAGTTTGAAAGACCACAATAAAGAAGACAAGAAGAAATAAACCAAACACACACACACACACACACACACACACACACACACACACACACACACACACACACACACACACACACACACAATAACAACAATAACAAACAAACAAACCATATGCAATCAAATGAAAAAGTATCTAGATGAAACAAATGTTGAACAAGATAAAGAAGACAAAGTGTACATAAAAATCACATCATTACATTTTTAATCAAAGAAATTCTTTAATATCATGCAGAAGTAAATGTTCATAACATATAAAGAATTCAAATAATAATGACAATGGAAATAACTTTGATAATAACAAAAATAATGAAAATACAAAAAGGGAGAGTGTGAGAGAGAGAGAAAGAGACAGAGAGTAAATAATAAAAATAACAATTGAACAATAAGCAAACATAGTATGCAATTATAAACATCATTCAAATCAATTCAAGTCTTTATCATACACATATGAACTGCTGTTTAAAACTGTCAAGAATCTGTAAATGTGTTACCGACTATATTGTCACATGTCACGCGCGGATGGATAGCAGGCTAATCACGGCTTCGCGGGAAAAGTCAAGTGACGTGACAGGGCCTAGCTGCTGAGAGAGCATTGTTCGATGAGCGAACGACAAGAGAGGTCGTTCCGCTATAGGATAACCAGACGTGGCTATAATGTAAAATAGCCGGTAGTGGTCTAGGCTTGCTCTTGATACAGACAAGCAATACACAAGGTGGAAGGATAGCCTGTGTATTTACCGTGCTGAAGAATCACCCATTTATCTGTGAAGCACAGAAAAGGTATGTATACGTTGGTTGCATAAATGATGTAAACTGAGTATTGAGCGGTGACAGAGCAGATATAAAAGACAATAACCACAAGTTAGGTGGTGCGTGAGTAATGTGGGGCAGAGCGGTGAGAGAGAGGGAATTTACGTGGTCAGAATTGTTTCCATAAGTTGTAGCAAGTTCAGTCGAGTTATAGACAAAAATCTCGTGCGACTGAAGTTAGCACGTGCAACCAATGAATACTGTGTGTGTGGAAGCAGTAAGTTGTAAACGTGTGAATAGAAATAGTTTCATCAGAATGGTGAGAAGACGGTACAGAGATACTATTGATGACAGTTGCAAAGTGGGGATAGATTATATAAATGGGTTGTGTAATGTATGCTTTGCAATGTTGTTGTCATATGTCCGTGTCTCTGTGTGAGGAATGAATTGGGAACAGACGTGTTTACTATGTTCATTCAAGTGTGACTTATGGATGGTATATTAATTATCAGGGTTCCCCGTGCGCGATCTCAGACACGTCTCCTGAATCACTGACTACGAGCGTGAGAGATGACTGGTTGATATGCACCGTGGCGAGATGAATAACAGACCTCTACGAAACCGGTCACCTGTATCCCTGTACCCCATATTTCCCTTTCTTCCCATCACCCCATAATTGACAAGAATCGCTGGCGGACAAACTGGAACCAAGGCCGCAGCGCAAAGAAGAAAACCTTCTTTCTTTCTTTATTTGGTGTTTAACGTCGTTTTCAACCATTCAAGGTTATATCGCGACGGAAGAAAACCTGAGATAGTTTTCTTACCAAAATGTATGAATGAATAGCAATATGATGGACGAATGAAATAATGATATATAAACAATGCAGAACTAGAAAATTGGTGTTAGTTGTTTTGTTCGTGTGAACGCCACCTTCTGGAGTCATTTTGTAGTGTATACCCTTTTTCTAGTCCTGACAAAAACTGTTGACGGATTTTACAGATTTCAGACTCTGGGGAAGAGAATTCCAGACTGAAGTTCCAGAAAATAAATAACTTGTTTTGTGGAGGTTAGTGCGAGGTATAGGTGGAACAAAATAAAGAGATCCATACCGACTGTTAGCTCTGTGCAATAATGTTTCCATATACATGAAACATCTTATACATTGTAATAGCTTTATTGCACAACAATTGCTTATTCAATGGGAGCATATTCAGGGCTTTTAACTCGTGTTCTGATGTTAAGGGTTCATTCTTTAGAAGAATGTTCGCGCCACGACGATGAAGAGAATTAAGTTTACTGATGTGGACATCACTGCAGCCATCTCAAAGAGACGAAGCTTACTTAATTGATTTGCGGCATTATGTGGGCATGATGCAACATGGTTACTCTTTTAACGTCAGTGTAATTGTTTAATTTGGACAATAAATATACATTTCTTTACACATACAAAATAGATAGTACAGGTAATTCACTTGAAAAGTGACTTAAGGTCTTAAATACACGTATGCTTACTGTCGGGGACAACAGGTATGCCGTAAACAAAACTAGAAAAGCTTTCGTACCACACACACACATTACAATGCTTACAGTTGCAAATACACATTCAAAGGCTGATTATCAAACAGTCACATAAGGTAAGGAATAGCTTGTACATTTAATAATAAAACAACAGGTTTGTTGACCAAGACTCTTGGTCCGAGGGTCTGAGTCGGTCACCCACAGGAGACGTCACCTTGACAAGAATAACAAGCAGACTGACTAGTACTCGTATGAGGCTGGACACAGCCAGGTAAAAGCTCGACAGTTCACAATCACCCATTACAAACTCAAAATTATCGTGCGTTAAGGCGATGGTGAACTAAATAATTACTTTAGGCAGTCACCGTTTTCAATTGCTTCTTGGCTTATACTCTTGATTTCGGTACCACTGTGTTCCTAAGACTCTGCACTTTCTGTTGATACAAGACAAGTGTCGGGAGGAAATACATAGGGTCGGTCGGGAAATCGGAAAGAAGGAACTAGTTGTGCCTAATCCTCAGATACCGATGGGGATATGTCTATGTTTTTGTAAGGTGGTTCATACGTGGAGTCAGTGTTGGTCGGTGTGATCAAACATGGAGAGTTTGTTACTGTAGTTGTTGTTGCTGCCTCTGTAGTGGAGGCTACAGGATGCAGGTAGTCATCAGTCAGAGTGTTGTCTGATAGTGATGGTGACATTTCTCTGGTGTTTTCATAAGGTGGATCCGATCTGGATCTAGTGCTGGCTCTTGAGGTTAAACATGAAGAGCTCAGCTCAATAATAGATGTAGGTAAATCCTGAGTGGAGGTAACAGGGTGCAGGTAGTCACCAGGCAGAGTGCTGTGTGAAAGACGCGGTGACATTTCCATCGTGTTTTCGTATGGTGGTTCATAAACAGCTTCTCTTTCACCCGGCGGTTTTGGCTGTACTGTGTTAGCGGTTGTTTTCTTGTCCAGGGCTGAGGAAACGGGGTAGAAATTATCATCAGGCAGGTTGTTGTGTGGCAAGTGCTTGACAACCACGTTTCCTTGTTGAGGTTGAACATCTGAGGCAGTGCTCACCGAGGCAGTCCTCCCTTGAGTTGGCCAGTCAGAACGAGCTTGAGTAGCAGGCATTGCTCCTTCCAAGACTGAGGCAATGGGGTGAAGGTAGTCATCAGGCATGCTGTTGTGCGGCATTTGTGCTGATACTTGTGTAGTGCTTTCTCTCTGGGGTGCACCATCTGAGGCAGTGCTCATTGTGCCAGCACTCATGTTGGGTGGAGGGCCAGGGCGTTCCCTAGCCAAGGTCGAGACAATCGGTTGAAGGTAGTCATCATTCAAAGTGTGGCATGGTGGTATTGAGATGTTGTTTTCATACAATGGTTCTGCCCATGCGGCAGCGGGCGTCACAGCGGCCTCTTCTTCCCCAGTATGTACTGTAGTCGCCGTTTTTAACTCATCCGCGCAAGAAACTCTTGGGTGGCTAGCATCTTCACTGTCAAGCGATGGTTCACCCCATGAGTCGGCGATCGTCATAGCAGCCATCCCGCCGGTTTTGGGCGCGGGGTGCACTGTGGCAGTAGTTGTCACGGACGAAGAACTACGGACGTCTGGGCGTGCAGGGTCATCATCCGACAGACTGCTGCTTGATGAAGTAAAGAGGATGATACGCAGGAAATCATCAGACAGGCTGCCCTCTGACACTGGCGATGAGGCATTGGATTGTACACTTTCATCGCCTGAAGATGAAACAAAATGACCTTTTCTGATGAATGTTTATACTGCATTAATTATAATAATAAATGTTCTTAAACGTTACATTTATAATAAAACATAACGTTACGTTCACTGATCTTCTACCTTCGCCCGACCGGGTTATCGACTACACACGGAAGACATCGTGGGGCCGTGCGGACCCATGCTTCTCAAAGAAGGAAAAATATGCATACCCTTCCGTAGACCCATGTTTTGCAAAGAAGCAAAAACCTGCATCCATTTCTGTAGACGCCGTGGTTAAAAAAAATTGTAATTACTTCTCGCTGAATATTAATTATCTTTTAGGACATAAGAGCTTTTTAGGTGTCCGAGGTATTCTTAAAAGCTCATTAAAAAATTCCAACTGGTTTAAGAGATATTTGCAATTCAACACCCTTCTGGGTCCACACGGGCCCACGACCACCGGCGAGGGTTACGTGGACAGACAGACAAACACTTATAGTACAGAAAATAAACTTATCTGACAAATTGTCCAGAAGCTCGCTTGAAAGACACAAGTGAGATATTGATTATAATACGACTTCACCACACAGTGACCTTGAAATTTCACCAGGATCAGCCAGGCATGGGTCATGTCTAAAGGCCAGCAAACGCTGGAAGGGCGGGGAAATAGCTCAGTCAGTAGCGGCGATGGCTTCAAGACCAGTTGTTTCTATCGGCGTGGGTTCGACCCCCACGTTCGGCGAGGGATTTATTTCCTAGAGTCAACTTTGTGCAGACTCTCATCGGTGTCCGAACACCCACGTGTGCACGCATGCGCACGATACAGAACCCAAGTTCACAGCGAAAGTCCCAGGGCTTGGAAACATCAATACACGCATGCAGGAGAAAAAAGAAAGAAAAAGGGTAGCGCCGTACTGTATGGCTGCTTGCTTTCCCCAGGGAGAAAGCAGCCCGAATTTCCATGAGGGTAACTTCACAGGACTATGTGAAATCGTATCCTTATCCTTATCCTATAAGTGTCTAAAGTTTAAAAGCTAAAAGTTCAAAAACGTTCAAGAAATGTTTTCTTAATTTTTCACCCGAACTTGACCCCACTGAGAATTTGAAACGTGACAACCAGAGATATGTGAGGAAATCAAACCATGGAAGTGTGTGAAGCTTCAAACCTTGAAATTCCGCTAGGGTCAACCAAACCAATGGTCTTTGAAATTTGATAAGGCTCGACCAGACTTGGGGCTTATCTTGAGGTTATCAAACATCATAATTGTGCACAGTTTCAAAGATATAGCTTGAATAACACCCCAGAAAACCTCAACGTTAACTCTTTTGTCTTCGTCCGGTCTGTCTTTTACTCCTCATGAATACTAAGACTCTCGTGATTACTCAGGTGAATGAAAAAAAAAGTATTTGCCATTGCTATCTAGGAACCATTGTTATATCTTTTATTCTGCACTATTTTTAGCAGTCGAAAACTGAATGAAAACTGACAGCACAAGACCTAAATACAAAACAATTGTGTGTCCAATTTTTTCTCTCGATTTTAATGGAGGACACTATATTCTACGTTCGAATATATCAATTGGAAAAGAATGAAAATTCAGAAAGATAAAAAGATGCAACAACCAGGGGAACGAATCTGAAAACGGCAAGAAAACGATCCCCTACTTATTTCCGAGTCATCAGGGATCTCAGAATAGATGTGGTCGTGCACACTGATGAAGGAGTCCCGATGGCCCTGTCCTGCAGGCTGCACGTGGAACATCATGGCGTCTGGTGCTCGACGTCTGAACGTGTGAGGGGCGGGAGGTGGTGGGAGTCTTGAAATCTTGCCTAGAAATCAACATTTAACTGTATAGATGACATATGAAAGCAGCAGTTGCATTGACATTTTTGATAAATTCAATGTAGATTCCTAGTGATGTTTGTGCTGCATGTGGTAATTTAGCGTTATTATCCTTGCTTTTTCACTAATATTTTAGCTGGATTACCTGGTGTCAACAGTATCCAGGAATGCTTTTGAGCCTTCGTGTGGTACGTGAAACATACCTTGGAGTTTAAAACAAAAATTCTGTTTAGTCTTTCTAAGAGCATTATCAATTGGGTTAAACATTAAAAGCTTCATCATTAAGATATGCACCAACACGCACCTACCTAGTTTCTGTTGATTATAAGTAAAGTTTTAGATACACTGACACGTTTAAAAGTCCCTGGAGAGAGCGCACGGACGAGGACGATCTGCTTTCATAACTTCTGAGGAGAAAGTCTAATCATATCGTCAACGAAATAGTCTGAATTATAGTCAGGTGGAGTTTCAATAAACCCATACACTTAAGATGCGTATTACAAACTTACACCATTGTTGGTACTGTCATTAAAAAAAAGCTGAATGATAGATCGTTACAAGTTAAAATACTTATAGCCTATTCTATAACAAAAAATATAAAAAATGAAATGAAATGCAATGGCATAGCTACATCGAAAATGAGAATGATTTGAGAAGAAAAAAAACCAATTTAAATAGAAAATGAGAATTGTGATACAGATATTGCTGAAGATACTTAAAACATAAAGCATGCATACCTCGTTTTTTCCGTCGTTTCAAGCAAATGACAAAGAGCGCGATGACGTTGACAGCAACAACGACAGGGCCAGTGATCACAGCTGATAGGACAGGAATGGTGAGTCCTTCACGGTTTTCCTGCTCAACTGAAACTATGGACAGCTGACTTTTAAAGACACAGTCCTACCCGAGTATGCTCGCCACGTCAGATCAGGCCATACTTTTACATGGGATAACGATATCCCTCCACTTGCACACAGGTTAAAAACACACAATCTGACTGCTTTTAATTTGAATTGATTTCGGGGAAAAAAACAACGACACTAGTAGCTAGAGGGATGCATGGTCTATATCCACGCAAACGCCAGGTCAGACCTGAGAATGTGAGCAGACCTGATTTCACAGAAAGGACTGTATGTAAAAGCCGAACATCCGTCTCCAGTCTAAGCCTTATTATAGTAGAAGGCCACGCGCTAATGTAGTCCTTTAACGTCACAGACAATTGCTTATGGCAAATTTATGCTTGGTGTTACGTTGTTAACGTCATGACATGTATATGACAGTTCAAACGTCAATCTGTAAGAGCTCAGACTTCGGGTATGTCTTTGGGTCATCAAACACCAGAAGAGTGCAAATTTTCAAAGCTCTAGCTTTAATTTTAATAGCATCGGTCCGAACAAAATTCTACATTTACTTGTTTGTCTACGGCCGGCCTGCCCATCACTTCGTATAACTAAGATTCTCGTGATAACTCGGGTGAATCAAAACACATTTTTTCGTTGCTATCTTGGAACCTTTGCTATATCTTTTATTCTATCCTATTTCAGCATGAACGATAATATAATGAAAGCTTAATGAAAACTGAAAGCAGAATAGCTCGATCATTTGTGTGTTTTATTAGCGGCAGTGTAGATCTCTCTCTCTCTCTCTCTCTCTCTCTCTCTCTCTCTCTCTCTCTCTCTCGTCTTCTCTCTCTCGATCTCTCTCTCTCACTCACTCTCTCGTCTTCTCTCTCTCTCCCTCTCTCTCTCTCTCTCTCTCTCTCTCTCTCTCTCTCTCTCTCTCTCTCTCTCTCTCTCTCACCCACTGACAGCCTCTCTCAGTCGCTCTCTCTCTCTCTCTCTTTTTCGCTCTCTCTCTCTCTATCCTTGTAACATAAAGTTCCATCATCATCATCATCATCATCATCATCATCATCATCGTCATCGTCATCATCAACATCTCTCTTCTCTCTCTCTCTCACTCTCTCTTTCTCTCTCTCTCTCTCTATCTCTCTCTCTCTCTCTCTCTCTCTCTCTCTCTCTCTCTTCGTCATACCTAGTCGTATGGTGAAATAGACAGAACCTTTTCCTCCGTAGTTTGTGAAATCTAGCTGCCATCTGCCTCCCACTTTTTTCACCAAATGTGGAAGTCCTATAGTCAGGTTCAGATTTGGAACTGATCCTGTCAGCGATGCTGTGCTGTAATATGTTCAAAAAGTAATGCCTAAGTGTCCATTGTTGTGTTAGTAAAAATGTTAGTATCACATCAGAGTCTGCAGAATATTCAATTGCCACAGGTCAGCTTCCATTGGGAAGTAGTCCGATGGCCAAATCTGGGTGTAAATAACCTCACCGCCAGGAATACACTAATCGAGGTCAAGCCCCATTTTCACTTCGCAAAATCTTTCATTCTGTTTCAGACTATAACCCTGGCAAGACAAATTCAGATTTGTCTTATTCCCATTAAGTGCAAATTTAAACTCAGGTGTTAACAGTTAAGATTACAAAGACGATAATTTATCGCATTTTTACTGATCACATGACAAAAACAGCTGTTGTAATTGGTCAACTAGGAACTGTATATCAATTGATATCGCGCATGGAAGTTGCCAGTGAATTTGATATCGTGCAGGAAGTAGTTTATGAATTTTAATTTTTAAGAAAAAAACTCACCTGAAGGAAACAAATGTCTCCCATTTGTTAAAATCACAAATTTATAAAAGAAAAGCAATTACATCAGAAAGTTTAAGCTGTGTAATGAATAAAAACAAACTTTTCCCTCCCAGCTTTAACAGAGAAGTAGTAGAAAAGAATGTTACAATCTTACCGACTGAGGTGGGTGGAACAGCCATAAACAAAGCTGACCTTGAAAGTACCAGTACTCAGAAAACTGTGAGATCTCTTGCAGTGTTTCAGCGCACATCACTCACAAAAAGGCAGGAAATGAGCAGCCGATTTAAACAGTTCGCACCTGCATGAACCATTGTCCACCCTTCTTAGTCGTAGCCATACAACATCAACCGAACAACTTTCAGCATCTTTTATACAGTCACAACGTCGTCGTCGGACGCCATTTTAGATGTTTCGTCTGCACTCAGCGAGACTGAGCTTCGACAACATTATTATGCAGTCCGCCGACACCGACAAATACCTGAAAACTTTCTTGGGCACAGAAAATGAACCAGAGGACTTCACTGATACTGACTGGCGGACTTCAGTTCCTGCCTCGTTCAGAATTGCCAAATCGAACAGTCAAAAAGTCTTCGACTGATGAAGTAACTGGGACATTCCTCGCTGTTCCTTCCAACTCCACTAAACTTGTTAGCCTTTGTTTGTGATTTAAATGCGATAAAATCATTATCGTTAGATTTGACTGTGATATCAACATTTATCAGTGTGAATGTCTCGAAAGGCTGAATCATATCAGATCTCGGCTTTGCCTCGATCTCATATTATTTCAGCTTTCTCGACATTCAGACTGATAAATGTTGATATCACATTCAAATCTAACGATAACTGATAATATATATACTTGAGCTTGAGCAAGTAATGCAATTCCCAAAATCGGTTGGTCATTCTGGAGCAAGATGATAGGGATTCCACCTACGAAATACTACCATTTAAGTGAGAATAATTATTACACTATCAATGATAACATTTTAGTGAGAGAACTTAACAATCCAGACAGAAGTATATTTTTAATACGAACCTGACACAGTCTAGTTTTTCCGGTCCGTAGGTTCCACTGGACGAGTCATATTCGAGAAGCACACAGGCAATAATCTTCCGATCATACGCGGTGACAGGAAAGGTGACATTGTGAAGGTCCGAGGAAGCCAGGAATGAAATCTTCCTTGCGTCAAACTCAGGCTCGCCTTGTCAAAAAAAAAACCAGACAAATAAAACACACACACACACACACACACACACACACACACACACACACACACACACACACACAATCACGCACACACACACACTCACACACACACACACACTCACACACACACACACACACACACACACACACACGCATGCACACACACGCACATGTACAAAAAAACACACACACACACACACACACACACACATGCATGCACACACGAACGCACGAATATAATATTATACACAAGCGCAAGTGAGATTCCGAAAAGGGGAGCATCTCGTTACTCCCCCGGCTCGTTACTCCCCTGGCTTGTTACTATTCATAACCCTAACCCTAATCCTAACCCTAACCCTAAGGGGGAGTAACGAGCCGGGGGAGTAACGAACTGATCCCCCGAAAAGAAGCAGGAATCAAAGCAAAGCCTGCACAATATTTTTGTGCAGCAAAACTTACAGTGTTTGATAAGAGCACATTTCTTCCAACATCTCAGATGTGGCCAGGTTTTTTGTTGCATGGCATAAGACCATCCCTCCATTTGGACACATACTACATATAAACAGCATAGATGCATGGCGGCTCCCACAGTGAGAATGTTTCATGAATTTATTTCGTAAACGCCACTAGTCTCACACCAGTTAGCTGTCAGGGTGTTGAGTGTTGGTATGTGTCCAAGTGGAGAGATGGTCTAATCGCTGGGAAAGATCTGACCCGGTCTGAGATTCTTCTTCTTCTGCGTTCGTGGGCTGAAACTCCCACGTACACTCGTGTTTTTTGCACAGATGGAATTTTACGTGTATGACCGTTTTTTACCCCGCCATTTAGGCAGCCATACGCCGTTTTCGGGAAAGCATGCAGGGTATTTTCGTGTTTCTATAACCCAACGAAACTCTGATATGAATTACAGGATCTTTTTCGTGCGCACTTGGTCTTGTGCTTGCGTGTACACACGCGGGGTGTTGGGACACCGAGGAGAGTCTGCACACAAAGTTGACTCTGAGAAATAAATCTCTCGCCGAACGTGGGGACGAACTCACGCTGACAGCGGTCAACTGGGTACAAATCCAGCGCGCTACCGACTGAGCTACATCCCCGCCCGTCTGAGATAGTGAGCCGAACTGTTTTCACGAGAAGGAGTGGTTTTGTTTTAAGAAGTTCTTAGTTCTAAGAGTTTGTGCGGAGCACCTGTCAATGAATATTGCAAACTTACATTTGACATAGAGCATCTGGGTCTTGTTTTCAGTGGACGCCGCTGCCTCACAGCTGATCAAGCCCGTGTCGTTGCACTGCACGTTGTGGATGACGTGCTCGAGACGCCCATGGGTCTGAGTTATGTTGAGCTGGACGTCGTCTTTCTTCAGCGTTGCTGTCTGTGGCGGGTTTCCCTCACTCCACATACATGAGATTTTGACTGTGGTGTTGCGGGCAGCAGGGGAAGTTTTGTCGATGACCTTGCCTTCAGACTTGATTGTTAGGCGCGAAACCGCTGGTGGCTCTTTTGGGTGCGGAAAAGGAAAAAGGATTTTATAAACAGAATATTGTGCTCTTGAAAATAATATACTAGTCGTCAAAACAGAAGAAGAAGAAGAAAAACACGTTTTAACAAACCTTTTATAAAAAAAAAGTAGACAGATGCGTTTGGGTGTAGGCCTTAGTGAGAACCATTTTGTAAAATACCACAGATCTGGCAGCTTTTTACACACGGAATAAGAGCATACTTCTTGGCTCCCCTCTGGATATTGTATGCATTTTTGAGAGGGAATTGTTATATAGAAAAGTTGTTTAAAATGCATTTAGATATAGTAATATTAATATTATAGTAAAAACATTACTCAAAAAAAAAAAAAAAAAAAAAAAAAGATCAATGTAGAAGGATGCTCCCCGCCAACAACAACAACAAAAAACAAAACAAAAAAAAGGCAAAAAAGAAAGGGTTGAAGCAGCCTGCATGCAACTGAGATTTATAAAAAATTTAAAAAAAGAAAAAAAAAGAGCATACTTCTATTTGCACACGTACCACAAATCAACCGCCCGCTTTTTTCTTGTGCGGAATAAAAGCTTGTTGCGAATTTAATCCTGCTAATAAATCTCAGTCCGAACAAACAGCAGACAGGCTGTCGGTTTTGTTAAAGTGTCCAAGTGGAAATATGTTCCGATTCCTTGTTAATGCCTGGACGCATTACTGGCAATTTGATATAACTTATTGTTGTACACGGGAAAGAAGATATATGTAAATGTTCGAGTCTGGTGTTCTTCGGAAAAGTGTTTGTTCTTTCTTTTCTGGAGGGATTGAAATAAATATCAGTAGAAAGAGATAGCAATCGACACAGAAATATGTGCGTTCATGTTTTTAAGAGTACAACAATAGACTTGGTCTTTTTCTAAGAGAAATTTGGAACACTATTTTGAAGCAACCTTTAAGTCATTTCTGGGATTAAGTAAGGAAAGAGATTTCACCAGTTATGTATTTATTATCTCAGAGAGAGGGTAACTGAACTGAATGGAACTGAACAGAACTTTATTTATGAAGGATTAAGATTTAAGGCTAGGAGACAGACAGAAAGACAGACCGACATACACACAGACAGACAGACAAACAGACAGACAGCATTGTTACCAAGTATGATTATCATGACTGTCTTGTTAAACTCTTCTCCACTTGTCGTTGTCCCAAGCAGCATCCATGTTTGATTCCCCGTGCCTAGAATGGGCGGACTCCTGTATGTATAATGCCTGGTATCGGGACTGCAGGAACACTTGGATGTGTTCGACTTGGCTACTGGCGGGAGACATCTTCCTTCTTCGTGTGAAAACCTACAGAGGGTAACCCACGAAGTGATGTGAGCTAACTCTACAGTCTTGACCATAGTGGCGTCATTCCCGTCACACGTGTTATCATACGAGACAGAAAAATGGAGCGTAACTGGGAATTGTCCTCTCACGAGCAGGTGTGTAACGTTTGCCGTGTCGAAAAAAGCACCTGTAAAACACAGTGTGAGTTGATCATAACAGAATGTGACTTTCACCAAATTTGCTGAAAACACTTTGTAAACTTTCCTTGACATTGCTGGTGTATTTTTGTAAGATTTCTGAAAACACACACACACACACACACACACACACACACACACACACACACACACACACACACACACACACACACACACACACACACACACTCTCTCTCTCTCTCTCTCTCTCTCTCTCTCTCTCTCTCTCTCTCTCTCTCTCTTTTTTCTTTTTTTTTCGTGTATTCATGGTTTTATTTGCTAACTCACTTCACTTACTGGCAGAGTTGTACACGTGGGGTAACCGGCGTGATACCACAGAGACTGGTCAATGCCGTTTACAACACGATTCAAGGCAGATTTTGTTTTACTGTGGCATTCGTGTATCTTGTCATGCAACAGCTTTATTTTCGTGTAACTTGCTATTAAGGTTGGAAATCGTGGCGTTTGAGCAATAAAAAAAAGCAAGCCACGGAAACACACACTGCAGAAAAAGAAGGAACTCGTCCCACAATTACTTTACTTGAGCCAGGACTCCTCACGGACGCCCGTCCTAGAGGGTCCCGTGACCCCCACTTTTACTGTTTGAGCGGACTTTTAGAGGGTCCCGTGACCCCCACTTTTACTGTTTGAGCGGACTTTTAGAGGGTTCCGTGACCCCCACTTTTACTGTTTGAGCGGACTTTTAGAGGGTCCCGTGACCCCCACTTTTACTGTTTGAGCGGACTTTTAGAGGGTCCCGTGACCCCCACTTTTACTGTTTGAGCGGACTTTTAGAGGGTTCCGTGACCCCCACTTTTACTGTTTGAGCGGACTTTTAGAGGGTTCCGTGACCCCCACTTTTACTGTTTGAGCGGACTTTTAGAGGGTTCCGAGAGCCCCGGGTCCCCAAACCCCCATTGTACATACATTATGTAACGCATTGTGAACGCGAATATTGTGATATGAAGTGTTTGTTGTTTTTATTACCAAAATATTCGAGGGATCTGAGGCACTGTCTTTGTTCACAGCTGAAGTCACAGCTTTTTAGGTCATAACCATCACCGGGCGCTGATTCATCTGCACTGTTTTCAAAGCTGTTATCGTTCCCGCGTGAACTTGGCATTAATTTGTTCTTGCACTTTTGACTCAGATGACGATTACTGTCTGTAGAGAGTAGGCTACCTTCTTCTGCTCGACGACGGAAATTTAGTAAGTGCGTATAGGAAGGACGCAGGCACGCGCACTTTGGTGAGCCCTGCTTGAGCGGTACAAACTTATACCTGACTTGTTGTTTGTGGGTTTTTTTCTTTCTCGAAAGCTAACCTGGATCATCACAATGTTTTCTTATTAGTTTTTTGTGTTGTTGTGTTGTTGATTTTCGCCTTGAGCTTAAGTTTTGGGCTAATGGTCTGATACTTTTTTGAGAAAAGTTCGAGCGTCTCAAAGTACCCCCCTCCCATGTAGGCCCAGTAAAAGTAAATTGTTGGTGTTGTTGTTGCTGTTGGTCTTGGTGTTTTTGTTTTTGTTGGTGTTGTTGTTCTTCTTCTTCTTGTTCTTCTTCTACTTTCACTTGTTTTTCTTCTTCTTCTTCTTCTTCTTCTTCTTCTTCTTCTTCTTCCAAATGCAGGCCGCACTAAAGTTGTTTCATGTCATTAAGCTCTCAACATTCTACCCAAACCAAACAAATTAAGTATCCACTTTAACCATGAAACAAAGTTATACTTACATGTTGTGCACAGCCGTAACTTGAAGCCAGTTAAGAAGATGCCGAACAAGAGCAGCCTTCCAGAGGCTTTAGGTATAACAGGTAGCACCATCATTGCAAGTCTTCATTGACTTCACATTGAAGACATTTTCAGAGATTCAGTATTTCACTGTCTGTCGTTCACAGACAGTTACAGTTTCGATCATCTGATGTCATTTCAATCTACACTGTTCAATGCACACTATTTCCTCCTTCTGCGTATGTGTGTCTACCAACGAGTGTTGTCGACCAATGTGTTAAGTCAATTTCAAAAAAGACGCAGGAGCAAAAAAGAATGCACCTTGTGTATACGCAACCGTAGCAAGCTGAGCCTAAGAAAGCTACCCGGAAATCATTATTTGTATACACTGGGAGATGGGTGAGAACACAAAGTTCGTTGAGAGTGATGATATGACGAGGTCACTTGATCTGTGATTTCCTATTTGCTCACAGTTAGTCAAGTTTTGACTAAATGTATTCCGGTAGACTAGATCGAAACGAGGGTGATGGTGATGGTGTGTGTGGGTGCGTTTGTGTGAATGTGTGTGTCGTATGAGTGCGTGTGTGTATGTGTGCGGGAATGTCGGTGTCCGTCTGTGTGTGTGTATGTGTGCGTGTGTGTGTGTGTGTGTGTGTGTGTGTGTGTGTGTGTGTGTGTGAATGTATGTGTGCCAGTGTATGTGTGTGTGTGTGTGCGTGTGTGTGTGTGTGAAGAGCAACACTTTTTAATTCTTCAAGATGATTGTTTTAAATGTCTCTGATTACTTTATATCCGGGCTTTGAAATTAGTCGAGGCGGCATTGTAGCTAAAGCTCTTTTTGACTCACATGCGAAGCAAAAGTGAGTCTATGTACTCACCCGAGTCGTCCGTCCGTCCGTCCGTCCGTCCGTCCGTCCGTCCGTCCGGCCGGCCGTCCGGCCGTCCGGCCGTCCGGAAAACTTTAACGTTGGATATTTCTTGGACACTATTCAGTCTATCAGTACCAAATTTGGCAAGATGGTGTATGATGACAAGGCCCCAAAAAACATACATAGCATCTTGACCTTGCTTCAAGGTCAAGGTCGCAGGGGCCATAAATGTTGCCTAAAAAAAAGATATTTTTCACATTTTTCCCATTTTCTCTGAAGTTTTTGAGATTCAATACCTCACCTATATATGATATATAGGGCAAAGTAAGCCCCATCTTTTGATACCAGTTTGGTTTACCTTGCTTCAAGGTCAAGGTCACAGGAGCTCTTCAAAGTTGGATTGTATACATATTTTGAAGTGACCTTGACCCTGAACTATGGAAGATAACTGTTTCAAACTTAAAAATTATGTGGGGCACATGTTATGCTTTCATCTTGAGACACATTTGGTCACATATGATCAAGGTCAAGGTCACTTTGACCCTTATGAAATGTGACCAAAATAAGGTAGTGAACCACTAAAAGTGACCATATCTCATGGTAGAAAGAGCCAATAAGCACCATTGTACTTCCTATGTCTTGAATTAACAGCTTTGTGTTGCATGACCTTGGATGACCTTGACATTGGGTCAAGGTCACATGTATTTTGGTAGGAAAAATGTGTAAAGCATGTGAGTCGTATGGGCTTTGCCCTTCTTGTTTTTAATGAATTTAACTGGAAATTTGCCCAACCATAGTTTTAAACGGTTAGTATTATGTCAGTATGAGACGGTATTTTTGCTTGGAAACTTATGATCCAATTCACCATTTTGTGAATCAATATTTTACTTTAAAACGAAATTGTAACAAAAGAGACCAAATGGTCCTGAATCCGAATATATACAGTGGAACCCGTTTATAAGAAAGTCTATGGAAAAATGTGATACTTTTCTTATATCTTAGGGTTTCACTGGAGACCTCGAATAAGATAATATTGATAATTTGTTTAAAGGCACAGTAAGCCTCCCGTAAACCATCACAGATACTGTGAGGCTTTTACACACAGTACAAACACCCTTCCATTTGAACGCTCACCAAACGGGAACATCCTAGGTGCCCTACGTAAAGATCGAGCGAGCAATTTTTAAAGAATTAATATTTCGGATTGTCTCAGAGACAATAGGACCGTGGTGCGTTTTGGCGCTAGACCTAACTTTTAAAATCTAAATAATAAATTGACAGCTTGTTACACAAACATTCTTAAATCATAAAAGAATTCTTTTTTCATCAAGACAAGATCAGTACAATTCGAAGTTTTGAAAGTTTGAAAAAAGAATGGCCCGGAAGCAGGGTCACGCAAGGAAGGTCGTGGTTCTCGTAGCAGACGACCGTTTATGTCTATCGCCAGTTCATCTGAACAGTCAAAAGCCATCGCTAGAGTTCTTGTGAACCACAGCCGTTTGTTTCGTGTATAGTCAGAGGTACATAATAACGTGCTATTGCAGATAAGCTCACATCGAGTCGCATTCAAATTACTAACTGACGACTACATTGTGAAAAGGGGAAACTGGATCACACGGGTTCACGATGGCTCAGGGGTAAGATAAACCGCGCAACAATAAATTCTTTGAACATTGCTCGCTCTTTACGGAGGGCACCTAGGATGTTCTCAAGCGGTGAGTGTTTAAGTAAAAGGGTGTTTGTACTGTGTGTAAAAGCCTGACAGTATCTGTGATTGTTTACGGGAGGCTTACTGTGCCTTTAACTTATCCGAGAATCTTCATTTTGGCATCCGATTTTGACAGTAGGAGTTGCGCACGCCGCTGCTTGCGTGGTTTTTGACTCACATGCGAAGCAAAAGTGAGTCTATGTACTCACCCGAGTCGTCCGTCCGTCCGTCCGTCCGTCCGTCCGTCCGGCCAGCCGGCCGGCCGTCCGGCCGTCCGGAAAACTTTAACGTTGAATATTTCTTGGACACTATTCAGTCTATCAGTACCAAATTTGGCAAGATGGTGTATGATGACAAGGCCCCCAAAAACATACTTAGCATCTTGACCTTGCTTCAAGGTCAAGGTCGCAGCGGCCATAAATGTTGTCTAAAAAACAGCTATTTTTCACATTTTTCACATTTTCTCTGAAGTTTTTGAGATTGAATACCTCACCTATATATGATATATAGGGCAAAGTAAGCCCCATCTTTTGATACCAATTTGGTTTACCTTGCGTCAAGGTCAAGGTCACAGGAGCTCTTCAAAGTTGGATTGTATACATATTTTGAAGTGACCTTGACCCTGAACTATGGAAGATAACTGTTTCAAACTTAAAAATTATGTGGGGCACATGTTATGCTTTCATCATGAGACACATTTGGTCCCATATGATCAAGGTCAAGGTCACTTTGACCCTTATGAAATGTGACCAAAATAAGGTATTGAACCACTAAAAGTGACCATATCTCATGGTAGAAAGAGCCAATAAGCTCCATTGTACGTCCTATGTCTTGAATTAACAGCTTTGTGTTGCATGACCTTGGATGACCTTGACCTTGGGTCAAGGTCACATGTATTTTGGTAGGAAAAATGTGTAAAGCAGAAGGTCAAGCATGTGAGTCGTATGGGCTTTGCCCTTCTTGTTTATGTGTGCTTCTTTCGGGTTTTTTTTTGTGTTGTTGTTGTTGTTGTTGTATACCATCAAAAGGGACAACAAAAGCTTTCTACGAATGAGTCAAAACATGTGCTGGTCAATACAGAGAATCGTTTGGTAGTCAAGAAACAATGACTTCTCCTTTTTTATGTCATGTTTTTGTCATTACAAAATTCGCGACACGAGAAAAGGCAAGCATTGTAACGATGCAGAACATTGCATGAGACATTTCACTAAACGATTAACTACAAGGCAAAACAGTCTGATTGTGGTTACGAGCGTCTTTTTTCCGCAAGAAGATAAGTTCAGACGAAAACGGAAGGTATTTGATCGTTTCACGCTATTTTCACATTTCATCATTACCATTTTTATCTCAATCGTCATTGCAATAAAAAATATATTTAAATTGGTAACAAAAAAATCAAATAATGTTCAAACGTAAATGTATTTTTAACAATATATTATTCAGATGGGTTCATTTCACATTTATGTCATATAACCATCTTTGACAAGGGTCACGTTTGGGTCATCAGACAATGAAAGTGTGTAAAGTTTAAAAGCTCTAACTTCAATAAAATCTAGGAAAACCTCACCTTTTGTTTGTTTTGCCTATGGTGGCCTACAGACGGCTTGACAGTGCTTATTGTTAAGCCTCGCCTAATTTCTCAGGTTAGCACACAAACACACAAAAAAGAAGAATAAAAATATAATAAAATAAACACACTAACAAACTCTTCCGTTCATTTTCAAAATCAGTTTCAAGTCACACTCACTGAGAACGTAATACAATAAGTGACAGGTTTGGATAATCTGACTTTATATATGACACAAATCCTGCATAGTTCCAATTTACGTAAACTGATAAAAGCAAATAAAAAAGTTGAAATAAAACAATACATCAATAGTGTATATAAACATGACATGAACACAAGGTAAAGAATAAATCTTGAGATCTGATTGCAAATGTTTTAAACAGTGGTATCCTTTTCCTTGTTTTTTTATTTTTTATTTTTTATATTTTTTTGTATATCTCAGTTGCATGCAGGTTGGATCAACCCTTACTGTTTTGCCTCTTTTTGTTTTTGTTTTTTTGCGGGGAGCATCCTTCTTCGTTGACCTTTTTTTTCCTTTTTTTCTCTCCAATTTTATATTAATGTCTCTTCTTTGAATATACCTAAATTTCCTTGTATTGATGAGGACAATAAAATTTCTTGTATCTTGTATCTTCTTGTATCTTGTATCTTGTATCTATAGTCAGGTTTCATGGTATTAGGCCATTTTGATAGTCTCAGATTTGCTTAGTCTTTTAAATCCATATCTATGAGAATCTGCTGTATTTGTTGTATTAACATGCAAACTAGTTGTTGTTTAAATACTTTTTTGAAAATAAAAGTTGAAATTTTTGATAATGTGTTTATTTATGTGCGTGTGAATGGTGGCGATCGTCAAAATACGGACGGATGAATTTACTTTTGCCACAGCATCACTAAACAAAGAACTAAATTCCAACACACACATGCACAAGTATCAATGCTGTGGTGGTTGAGAGTGCCAGAACACATTGAAATGATTGTTTTTCAACAACAATCGATATCCATAACACAAATTCTAACTTATACTAGCTCCGCAAAAAAAATGTATGGGGATTCGGATCTGTCCGTCAGCATTGCGATATCAAGAGCATCGAAACTAATTGTGATTTCACAGGACAAAAACACAAGTTTACCTAATTTTGTATACTGTAAATACAAGTTTGTGCACCCTTGAAGTGAGTTATAATGTTGCCGAGGTCAATTTGCCCTTGATCGACGCACGGTGACCCGAGTTTCAAAGTTGCGATCCAGTCCGTCCAAACAACGTCACGTTGTTTTACGTTGACGCTCGCGCTCGACAGAAAAAGGCCGCAACAGTTTTCAGTTAAAAAAATCGCAAAGTAATTACATTTTCTGAGGTTTTCTAGTGTCCGTCTAGTAACAATCGCTACTCTAGCGATCGCCACTGAGTGTTGAAGTCACATTTAACTCCATTTTCGACTGTTTTAAGAAACTATTTTGACGCTCAATCGTCACGTTTCAGTGTCGAAACACGTACTGTGCATTTGCAATCAGCCGGTGTGTCCAAACTGAAATGCGAGTGATGCCTCGATTTGTGGCGATCGCTCACGTGGTTGACGGACAGAAATACCTTCTTAGGGGGTAGGGGAACAGTTACTCCTCCATACAATAATGGTGTTTACAAATGATTGCAAACTTGTCTCTTTATAAACAGTTCAGACATGTCTTCTCTTCAATAATTTTCAGTTTTGCTCGGTTTTTTAATCAGGAGCACCCTGCAGTAAATGTTTCATCTGTGACAATGCTCGAAATGTTGACGTAATTCCAATGCCCATATCCTTCTCTTGTTACCTCATCTAGCCAAAACCGTTGAAGATAGAAAGAAATTTATTGAACAAACTAGATGCAAAACACCGGTCTTAACACGTTTTGTTCTTACATGTATATGAAAATATTGATGGCCATGGAATGGTTTGAAAAAAAAGACGGTTTTTGCCTTCAAAACGGTCTAGGTCTGCCGGAAGTCGTATTTTTTCAAACCATTCATTTGAGGATCAATATTTTGATATACATACAAGAACAAAACTTGTTAAGGATGATGTGTTGCATATTTTTTGTTCAATAAATGTCTTTCTATCTTCAACGGTTTTGGCTATATGAGCTATATGCATGCATAGGATGACCGTATTGCTTTTTTTGCGTTTTCAGGGTATGCCGCTTTGCGCCTGGTTTTT
>NW_027127406.1:45000-56329 GCF_037325665.1 Littorina saxatilis
TCGAGCAAGACATTGACTAGGGTCCACTTGTGTCATGACTGCAGCAATGAACACCGGATCAGTCTTCATCAAGACTGCTCCGTCCTGATGGCCTCCCGTCGCGTTGAGATGACCTATGCCTCGAGCTCGATTGGAATTGCCCATCCTGAGATAAAAGATTCATGAATGAATGGATGAATTAGTGGACGGACCATTCATTTTCTGGGTAATTAACACATAATCATAATATGACTAGAACTATGGAAAGTTATACACGCAATAAACGCAAGGTGCAAAAGAAAAGGTTAAGAAAAATCTATATTCTAGAAACCAAGTTTCAGACAATTATAAAGATAACATATACGTATATGCTGTCTAAAATGAAAGTGGCATGTGAGAGGGTATTATCGCCGCAGTCGTTTTACTGTCCGTCCTCGTGCACTAGTGCAGGTTTCGTTCTGAGGTTGAGGACAATGAAGTAGCTAATTGAAAAGCATGCAAAAGCTCTGCATTTTATAAACTTGCAACAAAACGTTCCACATGTTAGACTACCCAAATGTCTGGCAGATCTAACAACACAAGTTTCCTGTTTCTAAAATAAAAACTAGCATAGTGATGTACACAGTGGTACTTGAAATTAAATCCTTTACGCTGGTATACTATATAGAAGTAAAAAAAAAGATCAAAGTCATTCACCAGGGCGTTTTTGATTCTGGAGTGAAAAGTCTTGCAGAAATTGTGCACAGTTTAAAAGGTCGAATTTGAAGAAACATTCTGAACAATCCTTTTGCTGTTGTTGTTGCTCAATCACGACTCCTCTGTGAGTTTTGCAAGGATCAAGCTGACTCAGAACATGTCATAAGGTCAACCAAAACATGAAACTTGTGAAGCTGCGGAGCTCCAGCTACCGCCTTCCAAAATAAATCGAGAAAACACTAAATTTTTATTTCTTGACCCGAACACGACCCCACCACCCCATTGACATTTGAACGAGGATCAGCCTGACTCACATCATGTCTCAAAATCGTCAAACCATACACGTGTGTGAAGTTTCAATACCCAAGCTTATGCAATGTCCAAGAACCTAATCGTTAGGTTTTTGCTCAAAGACTGAGAGAGGCTGGAAGACTGGCCATGCATGCTGAGAGCTGACACTTCTGAATGCTATGACTCACTGATTACTCAGGTTAATCAAACATTATTAAACTTTGTGCTGACATCGAAGTTAAAACAGAGGCTGTTTATTTCTTTAAAAGTTCCTGCCTGAAAACTGCTACTTTTCAGTGCTAACACTTTGCAGATATGTGTCTTGTACGATCACCTGCTGGAAAGATTTCATCTTATAGTCATAGATTTCTTAGTCACATACTTTCTGAGTCTTTTGCGGAGAATAACGATGACGACTATCAACACGACGACAAGGCATGTCATCAAGGCTGTCACAACTGCCAGTATTTCCACTGTGCCATTGGATGAACATTCTGAAACAGCGACAGTTGTATGAACATGGGAAAATTGTCAAAAGGTCATCTCATTGATAACCGTGTGCGAGCGTGTATGTGTGTGTGTATGTATGTGTGTGTGTGTGTTTCAGGTAAGTGAGCTTTTTGGGGTGGGGCGGGGGGGGAGTTGTATAAAGATGAGAACTTTTGGGATACATGTTCATAATTATGTATCTATTTATATTAGCAAAAACATTGTTTTGAGTGAACGAGATGTGCTTTTAAGTTTTAAAGTTAATAAAAAAAGGGAATTAAATTGAAATAAACAAATTATTCACATTATTTTGATTGCTAAATTTTCATGTAAATATTGAATACATTTCCATATAAGCAAATTTAAATATGGGAAGAAGAATGATTTGATTGTTTTGATTGTTGTGTTTAAACAAGAATTTATGTTGAGACGACAGTTTTTTCACGTATGATGTGGCACAGTAAATATGTGCTGTTATTATTTAATGGAAATATAGCATGGTTTACATGTAAATGTACATAATAAGGAAAAGACTAGATACTGTATGTATTCTTGAATGTATTAAGGCCCAACTACTAGCTAAAACGGGGGTGCCAAAATAATACTTTCGTTACACAGCCATATGACAAGATTTGTACATGAAATTTGGTCAAACAATTCAGAAAGGTTCAAATTGTAAGCCTGTAGTGTTATTTTTTTCTAAACTGAAACAGTAAGTGCGAGTAAAACTTTGAATAAATAAAGAAATACACATTAACGTGCAGGAAAATGAACAGCTGGTTTTCCTTTGATATTTTCTTCTTCTTCTTCTCCTTCAGCGTTCCAGAATGTTCTGGTTTCGTGTGAGCTCGTTTGCCCATTTGGGTTCCCCACACTAGACTAGTCAGCTCACTCCGCTTTCGTTGAGTAGGCATGCTGGGTATTTTCGTGTTTCCATAAGTAACCCACCGAACTCCGATATGGATTACAGGATATTTTCCGTGCGCACTTGATCTTGTGCTTGCGTGTACACACGAAGGGGGTTAAGTCACTAGCAGGTCTGCACATAAGTTGACCTGGGAGATCGGAAAAATCTTCACTCTTAACCCACCAGGCAGCAGCGACCGGGATTCGAACTCACGACCTCCCGATTAGGAGGCCGTCGTCTTACCACCACGCCACTGCGCCCGTCTGTGAAGGCTATATTTTCAAAACTATGGCTATGTAGGACTTCGTTTGTCAGCTTTCTACGTAAAATCTATATATGTGGATCCTAAACTAAAACTCAAACCTAAAACCCTAAAACATTCAACAACAAAAAAGACTTTCTATTTATTCTACTTCATTGAATTTAATGCAAGATCAAACCCTGGGTCTATTCAACAATTATGGCAAATTTCACGTCTATATCTTTAATACTTTTGAAATTATTAAGCGAAAACCTAAATAAAAGGTCGAATTTCTGCGACTTTGCTTTACCAAACACGTCTATCTCACAGTCAGTATGCCCCACCTTGATAAAGAAAACCTTCTACTTAAGCTTCATCTTCATCTCTCTTCTTTTCTGGCAATCCCTGGTTCATGTGAGCTCTTCTGTGCCTCTTTCTGTGACTTTTGATGCGTTCAATGTCACTTTGCTCAACACTATCACGAGGAAATTGCCACAGTCATTGTCCTTGAGCCATCCTTAAATATTCCAACAGCTAAGGCAACAGAACCATCAACAGTGTCAATGCCATGCGCTTTCATTTTTGGACAAAGTTTCCATATAAGGCTATTGACAGATTCATTGTGGTCCTGTGTGTAGCCTTCTCAACATCTCTGGTGACGTTCTGTGGCAGCCAGGTCCTTAAAAACAGGTTTCAAGACTTCCATCACAGCCTTTGCCAGATTGTTCTTGTGCTTTTTGTCTGTTTTCTTTTTCTGCCTGTTTCTAGGCATACTTCTCAAGTCAAGGGAGATAATTTATGAGAGAGAGTGGCTTATTATTCGGGAATAGTGGAAAATACTATAGTTACTGTCTACTGTTCTCAAAACGGCCTCGAACTTAGCTCGCGGCTTTTATGTGTGATGACTAATATATCAACAACTTTTATGATAAGGGAAAAAAGAACTACAAAATCTAAAACTTCAGCCAATGTTACATCAGTGGAGCTTAGCAACAAAATAATACAAAAATATAGAAGTTTTAGCAAAGAAATCCAGCCAGCATTGTTTATGTGATTGTTAATTATTATGTTAAGTCAGCTCTGTATTCATTTTTACCTACAGCCGACTATCTTTCTTACCTAATGTGCTTGTGCAACCGTTTATCCATGCCTGTTATTTGGTAAATAAGTTAATGAAATATAATGAATACAGAATAAAAATAATGACAGCTTTTATAGCGCGAACAACATTTATGGATGCTCTCCGCGCTGTACATAGTAACAACGAATAAAACCAGACAATTTAACATAGCATCAAATATATACATTCTAGGAAAATAACGTAACAATCAACTTACAACACATTAGCCACTTATGGACTATACCATGCAGATAGATACACAACGCACAATAAGTCATGTACAATCAACATTGGAAGATCTCCACTTAAATACACACACACACACACACACACACACACACACACGCTGATAGGCACGCACATACGCACGCACGCACACACACACACACACACACACACACACACACACACACACACACACTGTGCTACAACACAATCATGTACAGCCATCTCTTCAAACACGACAGGTAGAGATTTGTCTATGAATCCAGATAGAGTTTTGATAGATAGGTTTTTCAAGCGGTTTTAAAGGCGGGAGTTGACTCCATGTAGCGAATGTTATGGGGGAGGGAAGTTTTTGTTTAGGGGCAGCATAAGAGAAGGACTTGTGCCCAAAAGTTTAAGTTCTAAAATGGGGAATGAGAAAAAGTCGGTAATCAGCGGCGGAGCGAAGATGTCTGGAGGTAATATGCTGTCAAAAGATCGGAGAGATAAACAGGACATGTTTGTCAGAAAAACTATGACAGAGAGAACAAAGTTTGTAGTTAATGCGGGCTCCAACGGGTTGCCAGTGGAGAAAGCAGAGGAGTGGCTTGGCATGACCTCTTTTGCGGTAAAAAAAAAAAGGTAAGTACAGAAGGCACTAGAGAGCTATATAACCAAGAAAACGAAATAAGGGATTTATGATGAAGCAACCGAACTTTTGGACATCATCGTCGAGACTGCATTGAGTATACTACGTGGTCGAGGACACTATTACCTGGGTCCTTAGTCATCTTTGTGTAAATATTGATTGTTCATTGTTTGAACATTTTGACATGCATATGTTGTGCATAAATGTGTGCATGTTCTTGTGGAATGTGAAGTATTGAATGAAACACTTATTGTTGTTTAACTCTGGTTTTAGATTGCAATTTCTTTATGGTGGGAAATAAACATGCAAGAGTTAGATGCGAGTCAGATGTGAGTTGTATGCATTGCAACCTGCAGGAACATGAACCGTGACATATTTGAGGTACAAATAATATCGCAATAATTTGGTTGCTAAATTTATGAATGAACCAGGCACAAATCATCTGATTCCAGAGCTCAATGCAATTTAAAGCAAATGGTAATTTCTTAGTTTATCGACCTAAATCTGACCTTTCTCTCGCTATCCCCCCTCCCCCCGCACACACACACATACACACACAATCACACACACAATCACATACACACACACACACACACACACACACACACACACACACACACACACACACACAAAGGTCTCACCGCTGTGTGTGGAAGTCCCTGTGCTTGTTGTCAGCTCCGCTACACTGCTTTTGGGGTCCCATATTGAAGGCACTGCGAAGGAGTTAAGACCTCATAATCAAACATTCATTGTTGTGCTAACTTATAATTAGACCATAATTGTGTTGAGCGACTATTGGAAGAACACACAAAAACATACAATATTAAATGTAATAATTATTCAACAAGACAAGCACATTCTTGTAAGACTCACCTTCGGCATACATAATATGAATCAGACCGCAGCACGACAAAAAAACGAAAAAACGCTTTTCGCGTTATCGCTAAAACTCTGACAACGTTCAACCAAATTCGGCCCCAAACGTCAGACGTTCTTTTTACATTTAGTCAAGTTTTGACTAAATGTATTAACGTAGAGGGGGAATCGAAACGAGGGTCGTGGTGTATGTGCGTGTGTCTGTCTGTGCGTGTCTGTGTGTGTGTGTGTGTGTAGAGCGATTCAGACTAAACTACTGGACCGATCTTTATGAAATTTGACATGAGAGTTCCTGGGTATGAAATCCCCGAACATTTTTTTCTTTTTTTTGATAAATGTCTTTGATGACGTCATATCCGGCTTTTCGTGAAAGTTGAGGCGGCACTGTCACGCCCTCATTTTTCAACCAAATTGGTTGAAATTTTGGTCAAGTAATCTTCGACGAAGCCCGGACTTCGGTATTGCATTTCAGCTTGGTGGCTTAAAAATTAATTAATGACTTTGGTCATTAAAAATCTGAAAATTGTAAAAAAAAAAAAAAATTTATAAAACGATCCAAATTTACGTTTATCTTATTTTCCATCATTTGCTGATTCCAAAAACATATAAATATGTTATATTTGGATTAAAAACAAGCTCTGAAAATTAAATATATAAAATTTATTATCAAAATTAAATTGTCCAAATCAATTTAAAAACACTTTAATCTTATTCCTTGTCGGTTCCTGATTCCAAAAACATATAGATATGATATGTTTGGATTAAAAACACGCTCAGAAAGTTAAAACAAAGAGAGGTACAGAAAAGCGTGCTATCCTTCTTAGCGCAACTACTACCCCGCTCTTCTTGTCAATTTCACTGCCTTTGCCATGAGCGGTGGACTGACGATGCTACGAGTATACGGTCTTGCTGAAAAATGGCATTGCGTTCAGTTTCATTCTGTGAGTTCGACAGCTACTTGACTAAATGTTGTATTTTCGCCTTACGCGACTTGTTTAGTTGTACGATAGAAGTGATTCTGACTGTTTTCTTCTTGGCCTATTTTCTTCTTTCTCTTTCTGTCCTTTCTGCTTTTATTTGCTGACGAAAACCTTGTATCGAAACTAAACTTGGCCAAAACATTATTGCAACAACTTTCGCACGCTAAAAAAAGCATTAAAACGCAATTCATTTTGGTTGAACTTTATATGCTCGAAAAGGTAATTATGTCAGCAGTTCATATAATGTGTCTGATTGATGGTACTTTGTATAAGCATCCCGTGACAGCCTGTCAAACAAGGTCACCCCTTAAATCGACCTGACAAAAACCAATGCCCCGTATTTTAAAATCTGCAAAAAAATCAGAATATGCACAAACCAAACACTTCTGCCTACCATTGGAAAAGGCATTCAATTTCCTGTTCAGAACATTTTGTTTTATGCACCTTACTTCTCTAGTCTTTATGTAGCCTTTTATCAAAGGCGGTAGGTGTCAACCGTTTCAGAGGCAAAAGAAGCACGTTTTGTGGCCATTTTTGAGGGGGTCTTTCACTCAAAGAGCCATATGTGCTAAATGAATTGCTTTGGAAATTTCAGAAGTTATGACCAATAGTCTGACCAAAATCTGTGTTGCTTTTTGTGAATGTGTATACTTATTATCGATCACCGTCCTTTGTACTGCGTACTGTAGCTGTTGAGATGAACTGTCCTTGGCCTGTGCTTCCTTCGCTGCGGGTCACAAAAGCGCAACACACCGAGCACAGCGCTCCGGGACAGGCAAGTAAGCACAGGCCCAGGACTGTTAATCTCAACCGCTAGTGTACTCAGTACCACTGACGGTGATCAATAATTTTGTATGCGTGTTCCCATCTGCAGTAAATGTAAACCAGCACTCGGATTAGGGCCATTTTATCTGGTGAGTACATTTTTATTGTTATCGTGTTCTAGTAACTCTCACCTTCAGTCGCTTGTTCCATTTATGACTATGCATGTGTCGTTAAATTTAGTTAAATTTGCAGAGCAACGATATACATAGATTTTACGTATTCGTAGATTCACTCGTAACTGCTTGCAATTACGAACCATGGAAAGCCACTCTAAACTGTTTGCGCGGCGCTTCGTTGTTGCCAAGAGCAACTTTAAAAACAAATCCAGTAGTGCTACGTGCAGCAAATAGCTCCTGGCAGAAATGAAAAGCAGTGAACAGGCAACGGGTAACACTACTGTCGCGTATTTGCTTAGGCCAAAAAAAAAAAATTGTCTGTTTAGGGTAACCCGACCGACCCTATCGATTTGGCGCCGACCCAAAAACTTTTTATTGATTTCAAAAAAAAAGAAAAAAAAAAGAGGTAAAAATGCTAAAAAGAGACATTTGGCGTTTCTTTCTCTCCCTTTCTCTCTGTTTTATTTATACGTTAGTTTTGAAACATGTATTCATCAAAGATAAGAAGTGAATGTTCAGCCAACATAGCATTTACACACACACAAAAAAAAAAAAAAAAAAAAAAAACTTTACCTACCTACCGACCCTACTTTTTTTGGTCATGTTACCCTAAACAGACAAATTTTTTTTTTGGCCTTATCGGTGTGGTTCCACGACAGGACAAAGGAAATATGAAAGGGAATATAAAGCAGTAGTTTACAACTATAAGTAGTGCTTATCATTTCGTGTTGAAACGTGAGACGAGGACTTACGTCAGTGTTGTTTACCACACCAAGTCTAGTCTTGTCTAGTCATCGCTCCGAACATGAACAGACATGTATACAAGTATCAGATTTATTGTTAGCACTATAGGCACGGCTCATTATCGCGTCATACTTTCATTTTTTTGTTTTTAAACCTGAACAGTACAGACAGTTGCTGCGGTGTTGAGTGCTGATTTGTCTTCTTGCCTGTGATTTCGGGAGTACGAGAAAGGTTTTCATCTGAAGGGAAATAGACGACATGTGGGAAACCAAGCTCGAAACAAGTAAGTATTATTCATACTACATTTTATCCACGAATGCATGCAGAATTAAGCCTAAAGAAGTTACATTGGAAGGTATACACTAAGTGCTGACTGGATTCGTTGTCACCTTGAGCCTCGACCTGTTTAACCCTTAGTGTGTCCTATTCAGCCTTTTGTATCTGGATTTCGGGGTAATTAATTGTAACCAAAATTATACTCAGTGGGGAACAAAAAAAATGTCAAACTGAATTTGAACTATAGTGTCCGAAAGAACCAGCGCACGGGGTAGCTTAGTTTTGATTTGAGACTGATGTTCTTATCTCTCCAGATTGGCTTCTCATCTAAAGTTCCTCAAAACCCACCCAAAGCCTCAATGTTAAGTTTTTGTCTACAGCCAATCAGACAGACGGTCTAGCACTGCTCATTGCTAGGACTACCCTAATTGCTCGGTTGCTTGGTTTAGTCAACACTCCAAGGGGTTCCGTAATCATTCGTTGTCGATGTGTTTTCGAGCACCTCGGATGAAACATTACCTGTAGATTCAACGATGAGATTGCAGTCATGGACTGGTCTGTTGTCGGGTGGAACAGTCCGACAGGTATATAGGCCCGCAAACTGTTCTGTTGCATTACTTATTTCAACACTTATGTGGTCGCTGACCACGTAGTTGAAATCAACACCCTCCTGTAAGTCGCACTCCAGCTTCACAGGTCCACGCCAATGGCACCACAAGACTGTCTCTGTACACCAAAAGAAATTGTACAATTGTATAAGCGCTTCTTCTATATTTGCATTTAGATTTCATTAGACAAAAGTGACCTGAATCTTTGCTTGAACCCCTCGTTTCTCCATTGATTGGTGTAATTATATAAATAAAAATCCCCAAAAATCTAGTAAAGGATTGTTTTCCCTTTTCACAATAATCTATTGACAAGCTAAACTTGGCCAACAATTATTTTAACAGATTTCAAACCCAAATATAAGCATTACTCCCCGAGATATTTCATTAAAACGTTATATGACAGTTAAGGCCGTTCACCAAACCTTCAGGATCACCTTTTGGATTAAATATTTCTTTTAAAGGGATCACGTGACCGCCGCTGAAGTAAGGGTACCCTCAAAATCGACCAGAAAAAACGGAAGAGCCGAATACAAAATCGACAACAAATCACAATAGGTAAAACCTTGCCACTTTGACATACAAGAAGAAAGTCAAACCAATTCTCTACCCTGAACAGATTGTTTTGTTTTGCTACGTTGCGTATTTCGCGTGCTATGCTATTCCTACTGATGCAGGTGCAAGGGAGAGAGAGAACGAGAGAGAAAGAAAGAGGGAGAGAGAGAGAGGGAGAGAGAGAGAAAGAGAGAGAGAGAGAGAGAGAGAGAGAGAGAGAGAGAGAGAGAGAGAGAGAGAGAGAGAGAGAGAGAAAAAAGGGAGAGAAGAGAAAAGGAAGAGAGGGAGAGAGAGAGAGAGAGAGAGAGAGAGAGAGAGAGAGAAAGAGAGGGAAAGAGAGGGAGAGAGACAGTGTGACAGACAGAGAGACAGACAGGGAGACATCTCGATAGCGCAACAGACAGACAGAGACAGACAGAAAGACAGACAGACATAGAAGAATAATCACAGACATAGACAGAGAGCAAGAATGAGAGCAAGAATGAGAGCGAGAATGACAAGACAAGACAAGACAAGACAAAATCTTTATTATCGAGGGTAATAGATAAGCAAGAATATTGCTTTTTTACATCCAGCCCTCGCCCTAATATAGGGTTAACAAGAACAGAAAACAATATAATCAAATAACTATCACATCAAACTTAATACATTATATATATACAGATACAAATTTAAAATAATTAATTGTCATGCTGCATTTTAAGTATAATTTCCAATGATAAATATGTCAATTTTTAACATATCTTAATTTAGATCATATTATTATAATTTTGTTTAACATGCACATACATTTTAATGAGAGAGAGAAGAGAGAGAGAGAGAGAGAGGGAGAGAGAGAGAGACAGAGACAGAGACAGAGAGGAAGAGAGGGGGAGAGAGAGAGAGAGAGAGAGGGAAAGAGAGAGGGAGAGGGAGTAATAGTCCAGGCATATTAGAGAACAACGTTGAAGTGACAATGACTAGGTTTAAAATGTCCCTTATCAGAAAGTTCAACCTCAGTCCTTTGATGTTTATTAAACACATTTTCATATAAAGTTGGCGCTTCATACGGAAAAATGGCTTTGAAATTGACCCAAATCCTTCTTTGGGCTCTGTAAATGTCGTTTGGGGGTATGGTTGTAAAATGGTATCTACTGGTCACCCCAATGTATAAACTGAAAACTCTTTCTGCACCAGAACACGCAGAAAGGATTGTATCTGCCTGATGTCTGATGCTTTTCAAAATCCCCAACCACTAACACCTTCAAAACGGACTTTAACTGACACTGTTGTTTTTCCCTATATAATCCTTACTATTTTTCCGAGACGTCGTCGTGTTGTGTATTTAGCTTGCCACAACCTCATACATGGTCCTAAAAGTTAAAGTTGAAGAAAATACTAAAGATAAATGAAAAAGCTGACGCAGTGTCATTCGCACCGTGAATCCCCCCATGGGAACATACTAAAGTCTGGTTCCAAATAGGCTCAATTTCCTTCTATTTCTTTGTATTTCTGCCTCGTAGGGGTAGGGGTGTTCAAACCAAAGGCACCTTTAAACCAAAATTCAAATCACACATCTTACAATACTAAGACACTCAGCAGTAAAAGGGTGTCTGCTGGTAAAAAATTCCAAACAATCCTAAAAGTACTTCACTACTAAAAGTGCTTTTAAAAAGAGCCGTTATTTTCCCCTCTATATTCAGTATTGTGTTTTCTGCGAACATGTAGTCTATTTAGATGGTTGTCGTGTGCACTTGAGTTGCTAAAGCGTTTTCAGTTGGGCATATGTCGACAAGC
>NW_027127406.1:56529-78480 GCF_037325665.1 Littorina saxatilis
CCCCCTAGTTTGCGCGCCCTCGCAGGCGCGCGCTTGTGGCTTCGCCACTTCGCTGATTTGCCCCCCCAAAAAAGGAGGAACCCCCCCCTTACAACTCATTTGGTCCGGCCCTGAGAAGTGATTTTTTTGCTGACGACTCTTCTCTTCACTCAAGTGGAAAATCTGTTCCAGTAATAGAGTCCTCCCTTCAAACAGCTTTAAACGATGTAAATAACTGGTGTAGTGTCAATGCTATGCTTGTCCATTCAGTAAAAACAAAAAGTATGGTAATTGCAACCAGACAAAAACACCAGATTTCTCCACTCAAACTAAATCTTACTATTGGTACGCAATCAATTGAACAAGTTCAACAACATCGCGTTTTAGGGGTAATTATTGATTGTGAATTCAAGTGGCAGGCACAATTACAGCATATTTGCAAGAAAGTAGCCAAGAACGTTTTCCTCCTATCCAAGTTAAAGCAATTTACGGACAGAAAGACTCTGGAAATGTTCCACCATGCTCATGTAATGCCTCCCATTAATAATGTTTCGACGCACTGGGATGGCAGCAGTGATGTCCACTTGAAAAAGTTAGACTCTCTCTATCGTCGGTCAGCTAAACTCATTGTAAAGGACAATTTCTCAACAGATAGGAAATTAAAAATGCTTAACTTTTGTCCACTGGACAAGCATCTTAAGTTAAACAAGGCCATTTTTATGCATACATTGTATTACGGTAAAGTGCCGATTTACATTACATCATTATTTAAACAAGTCGCGTAAGGCGAAAATACAATATTTAGTCAAGTAGCTGTCGAACTCACAGAATGAAACTGAACGCAATGCCATTTTTCAGCAAGACCGTATACTCGTAGCATCGACATCGTCAGTCCACCGCTCATGGCAAAGGCAGTGAAATTGACAAGAAGAGCGGGGTAGTAGTTGCGCTAAGAAGGATAGCACGCTTTTCTGTACCTCTCTTTGTTTTAACTTTCTGAGCGTGTTTTTAATCCAGACATATCATATCTATATGTTTTTGGAATCAGGAACCGACAAGGAATAAGATGAAAGTGTTTTTAAATTGATTTGGACAATTTAATTTTGATAATAATTTTTATATATTTAATTTTCAGAGCTTGTTTTTAATCCGAATATAACATATTTATATGTTTTTGGAATCAGCAAATGATGGAGAATAAGATAAACGTCAATTTGGATCGTTTTATAAATTTTTATTTTTTTTTACAATTTTCCGATTTTTAATGACCAAAGTCATTAATTAATTTTTAAGCCACCAAGTTGAAATGCAATACCGAAGTCCGGGCTTCGTCGAAGATTACTTGACCAAAATTTCAACCAATTTGGTTGAAAAATGAGGGCGTGACAGTGCCGCCTCAACTTTCACGAAAAGCCGGATATGACGTCATCAAAGACATTTATCAAAAAAATGAAAAAATGTTCGGGGATTTCATACCCAGGAACTCTCATGTCAAATTTCATAAAGATCGGTCCAGTAGTTTAGTCTGAATCGCTCTACACACACACACACAAACAAACAAACACACACACACACGCACACACACTCACACTCACACTCACACGCACATACACCACGACCCTCGTTTCGATTCCCCCTCGATGTTAAAATATTTAGTCAAAACTTGACTAAATATAAAAAGCTACCCACAGATATGGGTCTGTCAACTTGATCCCACCGATTCCACGAACTGACCTTTATAAGACCAGTCTTGCTTTTTCGGGTACATCAGTCTGGAATTCACGTCCATCGTCAATCAAGCACTTAAAGTCATTAACAATTTTAAAAACTGTGTTAAAAACAGTTCATGTCTGAGTAGTTTAACGTGTTTCGATTTACCACACTGTCTTAGTATTATGTCAAAAATATGCTGTGCATGTTATAAACTGAACATAGTTTTGTTGTACTATTGCTACCTGCTCCATTGCTACCAGCTTGTATGCATAATTACCTGCATAGTATGCATTTGATTTTATAAAAAAAACACATGTGTATGCTCTTCATGCCTTATCTTCATCATCATTATCATCATCGTCATCATCATCATCATTGTCATTATTATCATCATCATCATCATAATCATCATCATCATCATCATCATCATCATCGTCATCTTTATCATCACGAGTTTAGGTTTTACGACCTCCTTTTGTAGTTAATTTGTTATACTTTTTTTATCATTGTGTGTCTGTGTCCCAAGGACAGATTGTAAGAAAAGGCTACGCCTTTAATCTTAATCCTTGTTAAATAACGTTCAATTCAATTCAATTCAAATCTTTCTCCCCTCTCTCTCTCTCTCTCTCTCTCTCTCTCTCTCTCTCTCTCTCTCTCTCTCTCTCTCTCTCTCTCTCTCTCTCTCTCTCTCTTTCTTTCTCTCTCTCTCTCTCTCTCTCTCTCTCTCTCTCTCTCTCTCTCTCTCTCTCTCTCTCTCTCTCTCTCTCTCTCTCTCTTTCTCTCTCTCTCTCTCTCTCTCTCTCGCTTGTGATGTCGTCACTGTGCTACAAGCAACACGCCTTTACTTGGATTGTGACCAATTTCTTGTTTTAATCAAGACATATGCCAGTATTTGGACTACCAAAGCGATTCACCGGCGAGTGGCGACGAAAACCTCCTTCACAGTTGAGATAAAAAAAAGAGGGCGAAAGAATGAGACGGAAACCAGTGTGCAGCAAGCCAGACGATAACCTGCTTGCAGGTTTAGAAACTGATGTTCACCCGTGATTTGTAAAAATGTGAAACACATTTTACAAATTCCGTCGAACCTAAAACCGCGATTTGTAAAAATGTAAGAATGTAAAAAAAAACAAGTCGCGTAAGGCGAAAATACAATATTTAGTCAAGTAGCTGTCGAACTCACAGAATGAAACTGAACGCAACGCAACGCAGCAAGACCGTATACTCGTAGCATCGTCACTCCACCGCCCGTGGCAAAGGCAGTGCCCGTGGAATTGACAAGAAGAGCGGGATATTCGTTGCGCTGAGAAGGATAGCACGCTTTTCTGTACCTCTCTTCGTTTTAACTTTCTGAGCGTGTTTTTAATCCAAACATATCATATCTATATATTTTTGGAATGAGGAACCGACAAGGAATAAGATGAAAGTGTTTTTAAATTGATTTGGGAAAAAAAAATTGATAATAATTTTTATATATTTAATTTTGAGAGCTTGTTTTTAATCCGAATATAACATATTTATATGTTTTTGGAATCAGCAAATGATGGAGAATAAGATAAACGTAAATGTGGATCGTTTTATACATTTTTATTTTTTTTTACAATTTTCAGATTTTTAATGACCAAAGTCATTAATTAATTTTTAAGCCACCAAGCTGAAATGCAATACCGAACCCCGGGCTTCGTCGAAGATTACTTGACCAAAATTTCAACCAATTTGGTTGAAAAATGAGGGCGTGACAGTGCCGCCTCAACTTTCACGAAAAGCCGGATATGACGTCATCAAAGACATTTATCAAAAAAATGAAAAAAACGTATGGGCATTTCATACCCAGGAACTCTCATGTCAAATTTCATAAAGATCGGTCCAGTAGTTTAGTCTGAATCGCTCTACACACACACACACACACGCACGCACGCACACACGCACACACGCACGCACATACACCACGACCCTCGTTTCGATTCCCCCTCGATGTTAAAATATTTAGTCAAAACTTGACTAAATATAAAAAGAGCATTCCACAAAGGAAAAAATGCCTTTTATTAATATTAATATTTGTTGTTTAGAGCCTGTATGCTGGGTTGTGTGTGTGTGGGGGGAGGGGGGGTTGAGCCCGATAGATAAACTATTACGATGTTTAGTATAACAAAGAAAACAAACCCAAATTTCCCAGCGATGGGACAATAAAGTCATGAAAAAATCTAATAGATCCCTTGACTTTGGGATAGTGCGACTCTGTTGCTGCTAGCTTTCCACTGGGAGGAAACGACCCTAATTTACCTGCGATGGGACAATAAAGTCATGAAAAAAATCTAATATATCCCTTGACTTTGGGATAGTGCGACTCTGTTGCTGCTAGCTTTCCACTGGGAAGAAACGACCCTAATTTCCCAGCGATTCGACAATAAGGTATTGAAAAAATATTTTAGAAAATCTAATAGATCCCTTGACTTTGGGGTAGCGCGACTCTGTTCCTGCTAGCTTTCCACTGGGAGGAAGCGACCCGAATTTCCCAGCGATGGGACAATAAAGTCATGAGAAAAAATCTTTTAAAAATCTAATAGATCCCCTGACTTTGGGGTAGCGCGACTCTGTTGCTGCTAGCTTTCGACTGGGAGGAAACGACCCTAATTTCCCAGCGATGGGACAATAAAATAATTAAAAACAAGTCGCGTAAGGCGAAAATACAATATTTAGTCAAGTAGCTGTCGAACTCACCGAATGAAACTGAACGCAATGCCATTTTTCAGCAAGACCGTATACTCATAGCATCGTCAGTCCACCGCTCATGGCAAAGGCAGTGAAATTGACAAGAAGAGCGGGGTAGCAGTTGCGCTAAGAAGGATAGCACGCTTTTCTGTACCTCTCTTTGTTTTAACTTTCTGAGCGTGTTTTTAATCCAAACATATCATATCTATATGTTTTTGGAATCAGGAACCGACAAGGAATAAGATGAAAGTGTTTTTAAATTGATTTCGACAATTTAATTTTGATAATAATTTTTATATATTTAATTTTTAGAGCTTGTTTTTAATCCGAATATAACATATTTATATGTTTTGGGAATCAGCAAATGATGGAGAATAAGATAAACGTAAATTTGGATCGTTTTATACATTTTTATTTTTTTTTACAATTTTCCGATTTTTAATGACCAAAGCCATTAATTAATTTTTAAGCCACCAAGCTGAAATGCAATACCGAAGTCCGGGCTTCGTCGAAGATTACTTGACCAAAATTTCAATCAATTTGGTTGAAAAATGAGGGCGTGACAGTGCCGCCTCAACTTTCACGAAAAGCCGGATATGACGTCATCAAAGACATTTATCAAAAAAATGAAAAAAACGTTCGGGGATTTCATACCCAGGAACTCTCATGTCAAATTTCATAAAGATCGGTCCAGTAGTTTAGTCTGAATCGCTCTACACACACACACACACACACACACAGACACACAGACACACAGACACACGCACATACACCACGACCCTCGTTTCGATTCCCCCTCGATGTTAAATTATTTAGTCAAAACTTGACTAAATATAAAAACCACTAATAGATCCCTTGACTTTGGGGTAGCACGACTCTCTTGCTGCTAGCTTTCGACTGGGTGGAAACGACCCGATATTCCCAGCGATGGGACAATAAAGTAATTAAAAAAAACCACTAATAGATCCCTTGGCTTTGGGGTAGCACGACTCTCTTGCTGCTAGCTTTCGACTGGGAGGAAACGACCCGAATTTCCCAGCGATGGGACAGAAAGTAATAAAATAAAATAAAAATCTAATAGATCCCTTGTATTTGGGGTAGCGCGACTCTGTTCCTGCTAGCTTTCCACTGGGAGGAAGCGACCCGAATTTCCCAGCGATGGGACAATAAAGTCATGAGAAAAAATCTTTTAAAAATCTAATTGATCCCTTGACTTTGGGGTAGCGCGACTCTCTTGCTGCTAGCTTTCCACTGGGAGGAAGCAACCCGAATTTCCCAGCGATGGGACAATAAAATAATTTTTAAAAAACACCACACTAATAGATCCCTTGTATTATTATTTAGGCAACCGTAAGGCACAGGTATTTCACAGCAGGTTGAGATTAAATATGAGCGATTTGCAACAAGACCTTGTTAACCGACACCTCTCTGATAATTTAGAATGCACGTGTGGAGTACGCCCGGAAGACGCTGAACACTTTTTGTTACATTGTCCAAAATTTAAAGAACATAGAACCATTTTATTCAATAGTCTACCAACGTACGCTCTGGATTGCAAAACACTTTTGTTTGGCAATACTGACTTAACTATATCTTTGAATACGAAAATATTTTCTGCTGTACAAGATTACGTTATGTCAACTGATCGCTTCGGCTGATATTATATTAACAGTGACAGCAATAGATGTAGCAAAGCATTCTCTCTCTCTCTCTCTCTCTCTCTCTCTCTCTCTCTCTCTCTCTCTCTCTCTCTCTCTCTCTCTCTCTCTCTCTCTCTCTCTCTCTCTCTCTCTCTCTCTCTCCCTCTCTCTCTCTCTCTTTATTTGTATAAAATATTATGAAATATTTTGAAAGAAAAGGGTTGAAGTTATCACTTGTTCGCCATGTCTTGTTATCAGAATGTGTATTGATTATTAGTTTTGGAACGTGTCCATAAGCAGTCTGCTTGTTAACGTTCTTAATGTTGTTACTGTATATAACATGTATACAAGAAATTAATAAAAACACGCTTAAACCAATAGATCCCTTGACTTTGAGCTAGTGCGACTCTGTTGCTGCTAGCTTTTGACTGGGAGGAAACGACCCTAATTTCCCAGCGATGGGACAATAAAGTAATAAAATGAAATAAAAATCTAATAGATCCCCTGACTTTGGGGTAGCGCGACTCTGTTGCTGCTAGCTTTCGACTGGGAGGAAACGACCCTAATTTCCCAGCGATGGGACAATAAAGTAATAAAATAAAATAAAAATCTAATAGATCCCTTGCCTTTGGGGTAGCGCGACTCTGCTGCTGCTAGCTTTCCACCGAATTTCCCAGCGGTAGGATAATAAAGTAAATTGTAATTCAATCGAGTTGGCGTTTTAATGAAACAGATCCTGTGATTGGTCAGAATGCCCCAACTCATTAAAAATTACTGGTCATTAATTGTCGATTAACACTCGCTAAAAAAGCCATTAACAACCTGCTGGCGAGGCGCATTGATACAACCTCAACTAGTCTCGGTTAGCTTTGAGGGTCATTTTACAAGTAGGAAATATGAAGTACCAACGAAATACCGAGACCATAAGGTATGCGAAGTGATGACGCCGAATACGTGACGTAAGTTGATGCATGAATTCTTTCGGACTACGTCAGTCAATTCCAAAGATCGCTTTTGTGATGAATTTTGTTTTGAGTTTTTGAGTCCAGAAACCCGTCATAAAAGAAGGGAAAATGTATGTGAAAGAAAACAAAACAGGAGGAGAGTGATACGATAGGAATACAGAGACATATTTCTTGGGACTTGACCCTTGCAGGTAGGTGGACTGAAAGTAGTGTGTGAACAGAACAGAACCAATTCTGTCTGTTTACCATCGCATGAAAGCAGGAAAGAGATCGTCGTCAGATTGAATTACAATAACATTAACACGCTTCCATTTGAAACTTCTCGGTCTTCATCGTGGATTGACGCCCTCCCAAAGTCTAATTGAAGCCCTACGTCGCTTCGTTCCGTCGGGCTTCAATTACCTTTGGTCGGGCGTCAATCCCCGATGAAGATCTCGAAGTTTCAAATGGAAGCATGTTAATGTGAATTAACAAAAATAGAAAAAACATATCTTATAGATCCCTTGACTTTGTAGATGACAAGAAAATATCGGGCACATTTACAAATCACGGGTTAACAACTGACCTTTGTGGCATCGCTGAACTCGTTCGCCTTCTCCTCGGATGATCAAGCTGGGTCATCGGGGACCTGATTCAAAGACTTGAATAATGTCTCGGAAGCCTGGACATGGTTTTCTGGGTTTTTCGATTTCGTTCGTGACCCACATCCCCCTCCTCCATTTCCTCGTCCCACTGTTCCCTTTGCAATGGGAAAAAAGAAAAGAAAGTGAGAATGCTTACTGTCCTACAGGCACGTAGTCTCAAACCAAATTGGAAATCCAAAGCATCATTATAATCATCCTCATCTCATTAATCATCCAAGACATGTGCGCGTTACAAATATTCGTCTTATTATTATTATTATTATTATACGAGTGTGCATGAGTTGTTAATGCGAAAGAATGTGTATGAGTGCGCCTTGAGTCGCCTTGTGATGAGATATGTGCGCGTTATAAATTCTCATATTATTATTATTATTATTATCAAATATTTCGCCTCTTGACATGATATGGGTAATATGATAATTCGATTTGTTACGCCCTCACGGCGTGTATGCGTGTTAAGGTGGTATTGCAGCTGCACAGTTCAGGGATATAAACAATAGCAATTCCAAAACAGAAGCACTTTGTAAATGAAAACTCATTTGGATAAAACACAACGAGTTGAAAAGTCTTGCAAATAAACCAACACATGTTTAAAGCACCATTTCATCAATGAATCAAGAAAACGATCAACAAATCAGTTACTTAGTCAATCAATCAATCAATATATCAATCAATGTATTAATCAACCTATTAATAAACTAATAAAGATATAACGATGAAAATGGAGACAGTTCAAAGGCAACCGTTTGATGACTAGGAATTTAAAGTGGACTTTCAGTTTTGTACACTCATACGATGCAGGATGACCTTACACTATGTAAAAGCCTGGCCAGTTCTGTGATGGTAAGCCGAATCGTTTACATTAAACGGACAGTTGGTAGCGCGCTGGATTTGTATTCAGTTGGACGCTGTCAGCGTGAGTTCGATCCCAGGTTCGGCGGACATTTATTTCAGAGTCAACTTTGTGTGCAGACTCTCTTCGGTGTCCGAACCCTCCCCCCGTGTACACTACATTGGGTGTGCACGTTAAAGATCCCACGATTGACAAAAGGGTCTTTCCTGGCAAAATTGCTTAGGCACAGTTAATAATTGTCTACCTATACCCGTGTGACTTGGAATAATAGGCCGCGAAAGGTAAATATGCGCCGAAATGGCTGCAATCTACTGGCCGTATAAAATTTCATCTCACACGGCATCACTGCAGAGCGCCTAGAACTGTACCCACGGAATATGCGCGATATAAGCCTCATTGATTGATTGATTGATTTATTGGGGGCACTTTACTTCTGGTTAAAGCGTTAGTGTAAACCAACACAGACCTGTCAAATCTGCACACGAGAAACGAACATCTTTTCACTTGTAAATTATAACACCAATCTACAACCTGAATGTCTTATGTGTAAAATGGCAATTTTGGGGCTGTATCAATATCGTAACTATGTCATCCTGCGAAATTAATTAAGAAAATACCCGTCAACTCTGTACGGAAAGCAGCCAATATGTTGATGTTGGGTAAGTGTATCTGCGATTATTAAAATCATTGTTCAGTTTATCCAGGAACGAAGGCATGCTAATTACATAAAAACCAACCAATCATGTGCCACCGACGATCGAATACTTCAACGCGGAAAACATGTCTCACAACATGCTGTTCGTTGTGTTGCTTACGTCTTTACTGACTTTTAAGTGCGAAACGAATGCATACTTAAGGTAAGTTTAGTTAAGTTTATTTACATGAATGCATAGTCTGTAAATGAATGGCAACATTGAAGACGAAATGTTTATGAGGGCACTTATTCGTCCCTGTCCTATTTATTTATTATTTTTTAGATTCTACGTTATACTTCCATAGAGGAAGTACACGACCGGGTTTTCTGTACGATTGTTGCAAACAAGATAACCATGTGTTTTCATGTCTGCTATGGCCACTGTCTTGTCCCTGAGACAACAGTTGTTGTGAGGGCAGTTGTACTGATGAAAATTGAATATCTCCAAGTAAGGCTAACCTCAGTTTTTGAACTTCAAAGCCGTTTCAATATGGCGTCCACTTTGTTCGCTGCTCTTCCGATCATTCTATTGCGCTTGCCAATTTCCGTCTATTGCGTTTGACAATAATTATGTTCTATGCTTGGGAAATGTGGCGCATTAAGTCAAACTACGTTTACAGAAAACCCATAGATATGTCTTATGGCATTTTTGCCTTTAAGCTAGTTTTTCACGGTATTATTCAGCACCGGTACAGTCAGATTTCAACACTGAAGTAAAGATGCATGATATGCTTACTATGTGTCATATATATGTAAGCGGCTACTGGCGCTGACGGTCGAGTCGCAGCTGGGTCGTGGTAGGCACTAATTGTAGAGCTGTAGGACTAACTTGAGGTTCCTGTCCACTGCTTCCAACTTCGTCTGCCCAAGCAACACTGCGACGGTTACCGCTTTCTCCCCTGCCACCGTTGTCTCCATCGGCACCATCACAGCTGCCATCGGTACCGTCTGCACCTCATCTTCACCGCCCATAACCACACTATGAGTATCAGGACGATCCGTCATCGCCTTTTCCGTCGTTTTGACTTCTAAAAGATGACAGACCAAGACAACTGCACTTGATCAGGCGCAGAGTTGTAGGGTTTTGAAAATAAGCTGAGTTTCTATGCAACAGCAAACTTTCTGTGATGAATGTCGCAAGATCGGTTTTTGGACTGAAAACAGAAATAATCGATAACATTTTGAGTCGGTAGGTCGGGTAAATATAAGGCAATCAAGAATCAATTATTCTCGTACGGGATAAACAACAATAAAGCAAAGAATCGATCTGCAGGCTCGCCGTCCTTTTTCTGCCTTCATTGCATGCATATTTATTTACCGACAAAATCAACAAAAGAATCAAGTCCATCATCAATACTATGGGTGCTAGAGGGAGATATGAAGTTGAGAGAGTGATGGGGGAGGGGGAATGGAAGGGCAGAAGAATTGGAAGTCCAAAAATGTCTATTACTCAAAACTGTTAGTTATTTGCAACTGCAAGGGGAAACAATTTTAACCCCCCCCCCCCCCCCCCCGCTGGTTAGGGGGAAGAATTTACCCGACGCTCCCCAGCATGTCGTAAGAGGCGACTAACGGATTCCGTTTCTCCTTTTACCCTTGTTGTGTTTCTTGTATAGAATATAGTCAATTTTTGTAAAGATTTTAGTCAAGCAGTGTGTAAGAAATGTTAAGTCCTTTGTACTGGAAACTTGCATTCTCCCAGTAAGGTAATATATTGTACTACGTTGCAAGCCCCTGGAGCAAATTTTTGATTAGTGCTTTTGTGAACAAGAAACAATTGACAAGTGGCTCTATCCCATCTTCCCCCTTTCCCCGTCGCGATATAACCCTTCGTGGTTGAAAACGACGTTAAACACCAAATAAAGAAAGAAAGAACAATTTTAAAAGCATGAAATATGTTTCAACGCACTTATCACTGGGATGGTATATATAATTATGGCTTCTTGTTTCACCAGGAAGTGGTAATGTCCGCGTCAGCTTTCATGTCATCCGTTTGTGTTGTGTAAAACAAAAATCACATCCTTGCTCTCTTCGTTGGTACCCTTTCAATAGATAATATAACTTTCATTTAGGGGCAAAATTAGTCTCCGAATATAAAAATGCATTTTTTAATTTATCCTGTTAACTCTTTACTTAAGCTTGTATGTGTTCCAGTGTGAATGAGTGTAAGCCTTTTTACAACAAGTGATCTTTATAATAATAATAATAATAATAATAATAATAATAATAATAATAATAATTGTCAGTAAGTACTGGTGTCACATGACTGATGTGAACCAGTTGATTGGCTAATGGCGATGCGCTAAAACTGTTAGCGCACTCTTGGAGTGCGCTAACTTTTCCACAGAGCGTATTCTTACGCCCTTTGCCTAAGCAAGACTGTGCTCTCATTATCAGAATTAATTACTGACATGTAGCTTATATTCTCCACAATACCAAATGACCATAAATTCCCTGCTTCTCAATTAAAGCAGAAGTGGGGTTTTTTTTCTGACAGATTGCATGTGCCTGTGCCACAGTGCGGCTGCCACTGATCTAAAAATAGAAGCCGCTGTGTTTCATCTAATTCTCGCCGACTTGCATAGATTCTTCTCATATGCCGTGTTAGTGGCATGTAGCTTATCATCCACATTACCAAATGATGAGTTAATATAAAATTCCCACCCGCTAGCAGAAAACACAAGTGTTATTCCGATAACGTACCAGCTAGACTGACCAGTTTGGAAGACTGACTCGATCGACTCTGTCATACCAAAGAAACTACTTTTGTACAGTGTTTGGTCATACGTAGCCGCACTGACTACACTGAAATACGACTGCATCAGTTCAGTAAATGAATGGTTTCCGAATTATTATTTCAAGGCAAGAACAATCGTAATCGAAAACGTGTAGGGTTCAGAACGTTCTTACCATATATAAGACTTATTACCAGCGTGCCTCGTGCGTGCAGACTCAGTGGCAGTGCAGACTGCATGCAGTGGTTTGATTGCCCTAGCAGACGACATAAACCCCGCTCAGCAAATTAACATGTTGGGCAAATGTGAACGAAAAAACGATGGGGATATAATACGTGTAGGGTTCAGAGCATTCTTACCGTTCATATGTAGTACCAGACTCCCCGATGAGTGAAGATACCACACGAGAAACATGCCACATTTATTTTGGAAATGTGCTTTCCGTCGACCGTGGCAAGGGGCAAAACTCTGCACAGTCAATCTGTCGAAGCTCGATGAAGGTTTCGAAACCAAGAGCACAGTCCTTTCTCCGAGTTTAAATGAGGTCTCTATGAAAGATCATCACTTTTTAGCTTAACGCTACACTGGAATTTACCAACAGAAATTAAAACAAGAGTTTGCGTGTGACGAAAGCACGACACACTTGAGACAGCCCACACAAAAGTAGATCCAGTGACACAAACCTGACCACACAGTTACGCCTATCCAAATGCGCGTTGCAAAATGTGCGTTTTGAATCTTCTTTTTTCTCTGGCGGTACTGACAATATCGTTATTGAAACAATCCCAGTGCACTAAGGGATTTATAGAGCAAATCTCGAAAATAATTATTGAACTCAGCGCTATGCGCTTCGTTCAATAATGAATTTTCTCGATTTGCTCTATAAATCCCTTAGTGCACTGGGATGTCTCAATAACTTAAATAATAATAATAATAATAATAATAATAATAATAATAATAATAATAATAATAACGGGCATTTATAAAGCGCCTTATCAGAAGTTCAAAGCGCGTGACAACAATACATGTATACAACATTCATACAATCACTGTCAGATTCAAACAACACACCATGCACATCTCACATCCCCAGACTCTATGCTAAGGAACTATCCGTAATGTTGTTGGAACAAGTGAGTTTTCAAATTGGACTTAAAAGATGAAATGGATGGAGAGTGACGTAATTGAAAGGGGAGTGAATTCCATAACTGAGGGCCATAATACGAAAACGTGCGGAAGCCATGAGCCTTGCGTTTAAAGCGACCTTGACGGAGAAGTCGAGCATCATCAGAAGAACGAAGGGTGCGAGAGGGAGTGTAGAGGGAGACCAGTTCAGAAAGATAGGCAGGTGCCGATTCAGAGATGATATTGTAGCAGAAGCAGGCAGCTTTATACCTAATACGTTCAGATACAGGAAGCCAGTGAAGTTCTTTCATGAGAGGAGTGCAGGGTTGTCGATGCTGTGCTCTGAAAATGAGACGTGCAGCAGAGTGTTGTACTTTTTGCAAGGGTTGGAGAGTGGAGTCAGGGCAGCCTATGAGAAGGGAGTTGCAGTAATCTAATCTGGACAGAATGCAGGATGTAACGAGAGTTTTAGTGGCATCAACAGTGAGAAATTTTCTTATGGAACCTATTCTTCTGATCTCAAAGTAACATGTCTGACAGACTTTTTTGATGTGTTGTTTCATTGAGAGGTGGGAGTCCATGATGAACCCAAGATTCCTAGCACTATCAGAGAAAGAAATATCACTAGAACCTACTGTGATGGAGGCTGGAAGGGAAGTGGTCGAAGAGGAAGCTCCAGAGAAAATAAGAAATTCAGTCTTGTCATCATTTAACTTGAGCATATTGTTTGTCATCCATGATTTAATATCTGAAGTGCAGTTTTGGAGAGTGTGCGTCAGCGCTTGGATTTCTGTAGGCTTGCATGCTTGTTGGAGTTGTGTGTCGTCTGCAAAGAGGTAGTGATTGACTGCGTGTTGCTTGATGACGGCAGAGAGAGGAGTGGTGTATAGTACAAATAAAACTGGGCCTAGAACTGATCCCTGGGGAACGCCGAAACAGAGAGGAGATGGAGGAGATGAGAGATTATTGACAGACACATACTGACTACGGCCCTGTAGATATGAACTAAACCAGTGAAGAGCGGTAGAGTGAACGCCAAAAACAGATTCGAGACGAGAGAGCAGAACAGAGTGATCGATCGTATCGAACGCAGCTGAGTTATCCAAGAGAAGCAGAACTGATAGGTCATCATTATCCAGAGCAGAAAGAATGTCATTCACAACACGAAGCAAAACAGTCTCGGTGCTGTGGCCAGCCCTATACGCTGACTGAAGAGGGTTGCAGAGGTTGTTGGTTTCAAGGTGGGAGAGAAGCTGACTAAGCACTACTTTTTCCAGAATTTTAGAAATGAATGGCAAGTTGGAAACAGGCCTATAGTTTTTCAATTGATTTTTGTCCAGAGATGGTTTCTTGATCAAAGGTTTAACTACTGCAGTTTTCAAGTCCATTGGCACAGTGCCAGAAGTGAGAGAAGAGTTGATTATGTTGGTTATGATGGGAAGAAAAAGGTCAAGGTTTTCATAAAACAAGTTGGTGGGGATGGGGTCTAGCTCACAAGACTTTGGCACTGTGTTCTTCAAGATCTTCAAAACAGACTGCTCAGATACAGGAGTGTCGTCGCGATATAACCTTCGTGGTTGAAAACGACGTTAAACACCAAATAAAGAAAGAATACAGGAGTGAAGCTATCCAACAAAGAACCAGAGAATTGTGAAGCTAGAGGCGAAGCCACTGGTGGAGGAAAGCTATTTCTGATGGTTTCGATCTTCTCAGTGAAGTAGTCAGAAAATACAGTAGGCAGGTCCTTAGAGTCATGGGTGGTGGGGAGGCTGGAAACCGTCTGTTTGCCAAGCAGAGAATTGAAATTTTGAAAGTCCCCTCAACTCGCATGATGAACGCGTGATACCAGAAATGACTCTTAAGACTCTTGCAGCCTCGTGCACATAACTGAGCTATTAAAAGCTTTTCCGCGATGAAGTTGCTTCATCTTCTCTTGAAATAAAGACAGTTCTGTGTTATGTCATTTTGGACTTCTAATTCTTCTGCCCTTCCATTCCCCCTCGCCCATCACTCTCTCAACTTCATATCTCCCTCTAGCACCCATAGTATTGATGATGGACTTGATTCTTTTGTTGATTTTGTCGGTAAATAAATATGCATGCAATGAAGGCAGAAAAAGGACGGCGAGCATGCATATCGATTGTTTGCTTTATTGTTGTTTATCCCGTATGAGGATAATAATTATTGATTCTTGATTGCCTTATATTTACCCGACCTACCGACTCAAAAATTTTACCAATTATTTCTGTTTTCAGTCCAAAAACAGATCTTGCGACATTCATCACAGAAATGACTGTTTCACAGGGAAATGACATTGTCTGTGTTTTGAATTCTGAAACAGGTGTCAAATAAAGTCAAACATTAAAGTGCGCCTTGAGTCGCCTGTTGGTGGGATATGTGCGCGTTATAAATATTCGTATTATTATTATTAAACATTAACAGGCGATCTTTGCCAAATTGTCAATTTTTTCGAAAACACATAACATGAGCTGGTTGGATGTATTTTTCATTTTATTTCACAAATGGGGTGCGATGCTTGAAAAAGAAGCAACGCGTCGATGTCAGAAAAAGAAAGTCCCCTCAACTTGCATAATGAACCCGTGATACCAGAAATGACTCTTAAGACTCTTGCAGCCTCGTACACATAACTGAGCTATTATAAGCTTTTCCGCGATGAAGTTGCTTCATTTTCTCTTGAAATAAAGACAGTTTTGTGTTATGTCTGCCACAAAATCAAACCGACAGAGGAGGACCAGTCTGAAGCAAATTGACGACGCAAGTTTTGCGTTATTGTTTGTTTGTTTGTTTGTTTTTAACAGAATTTACTTGATTGCCATCGCAATGGCAGAAAACTGCGTCACGTCACTGGGTATCCACGATAACAGCAACCGCCCAAGACGGGAGGATGATTCCGTCAACTGTAAGGCTGGAGTTGTAACAGCGGGAAGAAACGCAAACATCACGTGCAATTTCAACATCGACGTGAACGAAACGAAGCACGACTTTATTGTGGAGGCAAAACCACCGCACGTCCCTGATACCACCCGGCCAAGTAATGTCAATAAGCTCTCTCTCTCTTTCTCTTTTTCGCTCTCTCTCTCGTTTTCTGTTTGTGTGTATCTGTCTAATCTATCTGTCTGTGCAGGGGCGGATCAGTTCATTTTATGGGGAGGGGGGGTCCAAAAGTATATTGTGAAGATATGGGTGTGAAGGCGCGAAGCGCCGGGCCGACGCGCGAAGCGCTTAGCTTGCTAGGGGGGTCCGGGGGGCATGCCCCCCGGAAAATTTTGAAAAAAAGGATGCAAAATGGTGCAATCTGGTGCATTCTGAGGATGATCATTACCAGTTTCAGGCAGCAGATTTTGTCACTGATTAATACCCCAAAAATTGAAACTCAACCCCCCCCCCAAAAAAAAATTTTGGCTGGGGGGGGGGGGGTTCCGGAAACCCCAGAAACCGCCCCCCCTCGTCCGCCCCTGCTGTGTGTCTGTGTGTGTGTGTGTTTCTCTCTCTCTCCCTCTCTCTCTCCCTCCCTCTCTCGTTCTCTCTTCTTTTTTCTCCCCCTCTCTCTCTCCCTCTCTCTTTCTCTCTCTCTCTCTACCTCCCTCTATCTCTCTTTCTCTCTCTCTACTTTTCTTTCTCTCTCCCTCTTTCTCTCTCTCCCTATCCCCCCTCTCTCTCTCTCTTTCCCTCTCTCGATCTCTCTTTTTCTCTCTCTCTTTCTCTTACTTTCTTTCTCTCTCTCTTTCTCTCTCTCTCTCTCGCCCTCTCTCTCTCTGTTTCCCTTTTTCTCTTCCTCTTTCTCCCTCTCTCTCTCTCTCTCTCTCTCTCTCTCTCTCTCTCTCTCTCTCTCTCTCTCATTGTTGCTCTCATTGTTGCTCTCTGTCCATGTCTGTTTCTCTTCCTCTATGTCTGTCTGTCTGTCTGTCTGTCTGTTTCTCTCTCGTTCCCTCTCTCTCTCTTTCTCTTTCTGTCCCTCTCTTTCTCTTTCTGTCCCTCTCTGTCTCTTTCTGTCCCTCTCTTTCTCTTTCATTCTCTCTCTCTCTCTCTCTCTCTCCCTCTCTCTTTACCTCTCTCTCTTTCTCTTTCTTTCTCTCTCTCTCTCTCTTTCTCTCTCTCTCCCTCTCTCTTTACCTCTCTCTCTTTCTCTTTCTCTCGCTCTGTCTCCCTCTCTCTCTCCCTCTCTTTTTCTCTCTCTCTCTCTTATAGTCCAGGCATCTTAGCCACTTTAGTGAAGGGAACGTTGAAGTGACAATGACTAGGTTTAAAATGTCCCTTATCAGAAAGTTCAACCTCAGTCCTTTGATGTTTATTAAACACATTTTCATATAAAGTTGGCGCTTCATACGGAAAAATGGCTTTGAAATTGACCCAAATCCTTCTTTGGGCTCTGTAAATGTCGTTTGGGGGTATGGTTGTAAAATGGTATCTACTGGTCACCCCAATGTATAAACTGAAAACTCTTTCTGCACCAGAACACGCAGAAAGGATTGTATCTGCCTGATGTCTGATGCTTTTCAAAATCCCCAACCACTAACACCTTCAAAACGGACTTTAACTGACACTGTTGTTTTTCCCTATATAATCCTTACTATTTTTCCGAGACGTCGTCGTGTTGTGTATTTAGCTTGCCACAACCTCATACATGGTCCTAAAAGTTAAAGTTGAAGAAAATACTAAAGATAAATGAAAAAGCTGACGCAGTGTCATTCGCACCGTGAATCCCCCCATGGGAACATACTAAAGTCTGGTTCCAAATAGGCTCAATTTCCTTCTATTTCTTTGTATTTCTGCCTCGTAGGGGTAGGGGTGTTCAAACCAAAGGCACCTTTAAACCAAAATTCAAATCACACATCTTACAATACTAAGACACTCAGCAGTAAAAGGGTGTCTGCTGGTAAAAAATTCCAAACAATCCTAAAAGTACTTCACTACTAAAAGTGCTTTTAAAAAGAGCCGTTATTTTCCCCTCTATATTCAGTATTGTGTTTTCTGCGAACATGTAGTCTATTTAGATGGTTGTCGTGTGCACTTGAGTTGCTAAAGCGTTTTCAGTTGGGCATATGTCGAAAAGCAAAGCATTAGCCCTTTGAAAACCATCAGAACTGTCACACAAAAATAACATTTACCTATCTCACCAACTGACCAAACATAGGGCTTTTCCTTATGTATTATGTATTGTCGTGTTTTTTGTAGCATACTTGTGAAAACAGCCACCACTGTTGTAAATGATACTTTAAAGAGCATTATTTCATTTTTACAGTTGAAGGACAACCTGGACTGCCGTATATTACAGCTGTTTTACAATCAGCCAAAATTTTCTTAACAAACGTATGTTAAGAACAACTCCCATAGTGAAATTGAAGGAAAACAAATTGAAAATCCCCCTGCCATAGAGGAGCTAAAGAATCAACAATAAACGACTGCATGGATAGCTTGATGCACGAATGCATTGCGGACATGTTTGTCTCCAACCAAGAGAAAGTTCCAAAAAATCCCTTTTGTGCTTCTTATTATACAGTGACGTCAAAGACAGCCTTTTCTGCTGTTCATACATTCAGGGGTTATGGTTACACTAAACGACGTAGTTGTAGCCATACTGCCATCCAGATTTATTTTTTCCTTGCGAGCAGTCACAGGGTGTTTGTGCTGTCTGCCAACCGTTAGATGACCCCGCCCAAGTCTGTTAAGGGACCGTTTGACCGTTATAGAACGCGTCTTTTTGATTTTTTGGCACAGTTGGAAACGGTTGATTTTTATCCCTACCATTGTTTCCAAACATTATATAGGAATGTTTTGTGAACAACGGATAATAGCCGCTACTCGCATGTGTAGCAAAAGTGAGCGTACATACTCACCCTGGTCGTCCAGCCGTTGTCCGTTGCCCGTCTTTATCTGTCTGTACTGAACATTACCTTTGGATATTTCTCCAACGCTATGAAGTGAAGAAACACCAAATGTTGCAAAATGTTGTATGACCCCAAGAGCTCAAAAAAGATACTTGAGAACCTTGACCTTACCTTAAGGTCAAGGTCACAGGGAGAATGAATGTGGTCTAAAAACTGCAAAATTTCACATTGTGCCAGTTTTCTGGAAAACAAATTAAAAACAGCGGGCTTAGTTTTGTATGGTATACAAGAAAAAGAAAGCCTTATCTTCTGATACCATTTTGGTTGACCTCGCTTCAATGTCAAGGTCAGAGGAGCCCTTCAAAGTTGAATTGTAGACATATTTTGATGTGAGCTTGCCCCTTTAACTTTACTATGGACGATATCTCTTACAAACTTAAACACTGAATGGGCCTTTGTTAGAATTTCATAGTGATCCACATCTGGCCACATGTCGTCAGTGTCAAGGTCACACTGACCCCTATCAAAAATGTGACCAAGACGGGTAAAGAAATCACTATTTAAAAGTGACCATGTGTCTTGATAAAAAGTGTTAAAAAGCACCATTATCCTTTGTATAATTATGTTGAATTACTGGTCTTATGTTCAGTGACCTTGGCCCTTGACTTTGGGTCAAGGTCATATGTATTTTCGTAAGAGAAATGTGTAAAACAATTTGTATCGAATGATGCTATTGACAGTTTCAATTGTTTGACCTTGAATTTCGAGGTCACATAAAGGTGAAAGTCATGTAAAGGATACAGTTAGCATGTTTCAATGTATATTTTATGAACCAGCTGTAAGACAAGTCCTACGGGCCTAACGCTTTCTTGCATTGAAATGCCTTTTCTCTTTTGCCTTCTTCTACGGTACCCCTTGGTTATAGAGGATCCAGCTCTGTATACTTGGTTTTACTAAGTGCCTGTCTATAACAGCGAAGGGTGAATGTCGTAAACCAACTCACTGCGCACAATTTGCTTCAAGGTCAAGGTCACAGGGGACATAAAATAATGTTCAAAAACAGTAAATTTTCACATTTTCACAATTTTCTCCCACGTTATTGAGAATGACGACCTTAGCTACAAGTGTTATTTAGGTCAAAGCAAGCCCTATCTATTGATACCAGTTTGGTTGACCTTGCTTCAAGGTCAAGGTCACAGGGGACCTTCAAAGTTGGATTGTATACATGTTTTGAAGTGACCTTGACCCTGAACTATGAAAAAAATCTTTCAAACTTCATAATTGTGTGGGGCACATGTTATATACTGATATTGAGCCACATTTAGTCACATATCATCAAGGTCAAGGTCACTTTGCCCCTTATGAAATGTGACTGAAACGGGCAATTGAATCACTAAAAGTGACAATGTCTCTTTGTAGAAAGTGCCAATAAGTATGTTTATGCTTCCTATGTCTTGAATTGATAGCCTTGTGATGTGTGACCTTTGATGATCTTGACCTTGGCCAAAGGTCATGTGTAATTTGGTAGGAAAAATCTGTAAACCAGTTCTAATAGTGTACAATGTCCTTGCCAGCTTCAGTTGTTAGACCTTCACCTTCAAGGTCACCTGAAGGTCAAGGTCACTTTAAGACAAAGGTCAAGCATGAGAGTCGCATGGGCTTTGCTTTGTTAAGATTTTTTACCAAGAGACATGGATTTCTTTACCCGGCTTGGTCACATTTTTCATAGGGGTCAATGTGACCTTGACCCTAACGATATGTGACCAGATGTGGCTCACTATGAAATTCTAACAAACGCCCCACTCAGTGTTTAAGTTTGTAAGAGATATCGTCCATAGTAAAGTTAAAGGGGCAAGCTCACATCAAAATATGTCTACAATTCAACTTTGAAGGGCTCCTCTGACCTTGACATTGAAGCGAGGTCAACCAAAATGGTATCAGAAGATAAGGCTTTCTTTTTCTTGTATACCATACAAAACTAAGCCCGCTGTTTTTAATTTGTTTTCCAGAAAACTGGCACAATGTGAAATTTTGCAGTTTTTAGACCACATTCATTCTCCCTGTGACCTTGACCTTAAGGTAAGGTCAAGGTTCTCAAGTATCTTTTTTGAGCTCTTGGGGTCATACAACATTTTGCAACATTTGGTGTTTCTTCACTTCATAGCGTTGGAGAAATATCCAAAGGTAATGTTCAGTACAGACAGATAAAGACGGGCAACGGACAACGGCTGGACGACCAGGGTGAGTATGTACGCTCACTTTTGCTACACATGCGAGTAGCGGCTATTATCCGTTGTTCACAAAACATTCCTATATAATGTTTGGAAACAATGGTAGGGATAAAAATCAACCGTTTCCAACTGTGCCAAAAAATCAAAAAGACGCGTTCTATAACGGTCAAACGGTCCCTTAACAGACTTGGGCGGGGTCATCTAACGGTTGGCAGACAGCACAAACACCCTGTGACTGCTCGCAAGGAAAAAATAAATCTAGATGGCAGTATGGCTACAACTACGTCGTTTAGTGTAACCATAACCCCTGAATGTATGAACAGCAGAAAAGGCTGTCTTTGACGTCACTGTATAATAAGAAGCACAAAAGGGATTTTTTGGAACTTTCTCTTGGTTGGAGACAAACATGTCCGCAATGCATTCGTGCATCAAGCTATCCATGCAGTCGTTTATTGTTGATTCTTTAGCTCCTCTATGGCAGGGGGATTTTCAATTTGTTTTCCTTCAATTTCACTATGGGAGTTGTTCTTAACATACGTTTGTTAAGAAAATTTTGGCTGATTGTAAAACAGCTGTAATATACGGCAGTCCAGGTTGTCCTTCAACTGTAAAAATGAAATAATGCTCTTTAAAGTATCATTTACAACAGTGGTGGCTGTTTTCACAAGTATGCTACAAAAAACACGACAATACATAATACATAAGGAAAAGCCCTATGTTTGGTCAGTTGGTGAGATAGGTAAATGTTATTTTTGTGTGACAGTTCTGATGGTTTTCAAAGGGCTAATGCTTTGCTTTTCGACATATGCCC
>NW_027127407.1:0-1000 GCF_037325665.1 Littorina saxatilis
ATCTATCCACTTGTAAAGTGATATACTGGATGTATGTATGTGCATCTCTCTGTGTGTGTGTGTGTGTGTGTGTGTGTGTGTGTGTGTGAGTGTGTGTGTGTGTGTGTGCGTGCGTGTTTGCGTGAGTGCGCGTGAGGGTGTATGCATGCGTGTTTATCTGCGTTCGCATGCATGTACGTGGTCATGTGCATGTGTGTGCTTGTGTATGTACGTAAGCGTCTGTGGACTAGTTTTCGTGTGGGCACGTGTATCCCTGTCAGGCGCTTGTCTGTGTTTCCTCAAATTGGAAACAAGTCGCGTAAGGCGAAAATACAATATTTAGTCAAGTAGCTGTCGAACTCACAGAATGAAACTCATGAACGCAATGCCATTTTACTCGTAGCATCGTCAGGCCACCGCTCATGGCAAAGGCAGTGAAATTGACAAGAAGAGCGGGGTAGTAGTTGCGCTAAGAAGGATAGCACGCTTTTCTGTACCTCTCTTTGTTTTAACTTTCTGAGCGTGTTTTTAATCCAAACATATCATATCTATATGTTTTTGGAATCAGGAACCGACAAGGAATAAGATGAAAGTGTTTTTAAATTGATTTGGACAATTTAATTTTGATAATAATTTTTATATATTTAATTTTCAGAGCTTGTTTTTAATCGGAATATAACATATTTATATGTTTTTGGAATCAGCAAATGATGGAGAATAAGATAAACGTAAATTTGGATCGTTTTATAAATTTTTATTTTTTTTTACAATTTTCAGATTTTTAATGACCAAAGTCATTAATTAATTTTTAAGCCACCAAGCTGAAATGCAATACCGAACCCCGGGCTTCGTCGAAGATTACTTGACCAAAATTTGAATCAATTTGGTTGCAAAATGAGGGCGTGACAGTGCCGCCTCAACTTTCACGAAAAGCCGGATATGACGTCATCAAAGACATTTATCAAAAAAATGAAAAAAAACGTTCGGGGATTTCATACCCAGGAACTCTCATGTCAAATTT